>NC_092876.1:297025372-297315372 GCF_028372415.1 Notamacropus eugenii | reverse complement strand
ATGGTTTTGGATGCTTTGGCTTTTAATAAGTTTATGTTGATTGTTATCTTAATGTTGAACCATCCTTGGTATAAACTCTACTTGATTATAATGAGTGAGTTCCTGGTTAAATTGCTATAGTCTGTTCGATAGTATCTTGTTTAAAAATTTTGAATCTCATTAATTAAAGACATTGGTGTATAGTTTTCTTTCTGAGTTTTATCTTTCCCTGTTTTAGGTATTAAACTACAATTGTTTCATAAAAGGTGCTTGGTAGTGTGCTTCCTTTCTCAATTTTTGAGAATAATTTGTATAGTATGGGACTAACTGTTCCTTAGAATTGTGATGGAATTCTTCTGTGAATCCATCAGATCCAGGAGTTTTTTTCCCTTGGTAGTTCCTTTTCAGCTCAGTCTATTTCCTTTTCTGAGGTTAGTTTATTTAAGATCTCTATCTGATCTGACAGGTTGGATGTTGTTTATTTTTGAAGTTAGTCCTCTATGTCCTTTGTGTTTTTGGTTTTGTTAGCATATAATTGTGCATAATATGTTCTTATTATTATCTTTTATTTTCTTCTGCTTTGCTGAGATTTAACCTTACTCCTTTGCTATTTTTTAAATTTTATTTTCTGCTCTCTTGAAGCAGATTAGTTAAGGGTTGATCACTTTTGTTAGTCTTTTGAAAGAACTAGCTTTTGATTTTATTTATCATTTCTATGTTTTTTTGTTTCCAATATATCTATTTACTTATTTTTAATATCTCCCCTTTTGTGCTTACGTTAGGTTTATTTATTTATTGATTTTATGTTTGTTGATTTAAAAAAAGTATATCAGTCCATTAATCTTCTCATTTTGTATGTCATATGATTGTAAGGATATGATTTTCCTCCCGAGGATTGCTTTAGTTACATCCTAGAAATTGTGATACATTGTTTCATCATCATTTCTTTTTACACAGTTACTAATTGTTTCTATGATTTGTTCTTTGACCCGCTCATTATTTAAAATTTCATTGTTATGTATCCATTTGGACCTGTATCTTTTGTTTGTGGTCCTGGAACCAATTTCTGTTCTTTCCTTATGATATAAAAAAGATATGCTGACTATTCAGCCTTCTTTGCAATATTTCTGTGCCCTAGAACATGCCCGACTTTTGTAGTGTAGTGCAGAAAAGTGTGTGTGTATATGTGTGTATGTGTATGTGCATGTATGTATGTTTACTGTCCCTTTTAGAAGATACCATAAGTTTTTTTATTCTAGTTTCTCCAGAAATTTTTTCAATTTCATATTTTCCCTTTTGTTTATCTTTCTGTTAGCATCCAATAAACAAAACCGAAAGATATTGAAGTCTCCTGTTACTATTATGTTAATGTCTGTCTTCTTGAAGCTCAGATAATGTTTCTTTTATGAATTTGGATGCTAAGGCATTTGGAGCATATATGGTTATTACTGATATCAGCTTGCCTTTGGAAAGATAGCCCTGAGGCCTATAGGTCATAAGATCAGAAAATTAAAGTTCTAACTCCACCTGAATGGCACCTATCTCTCAGAGTTATTGTGAAGATGAAATGAAATAGCATATGTAAAGTGCTTTGCAAAACTTAAAGTACTCTGTAAATGCCAACTATTATTATTCTGCAGATGAGGAAAATAAGAGCCAGAGTAGTTGTGATTTTTTGAAACTGCAAATCTATTATGTGTAATTTCCTATTCCTTTAAAATAGATAATAAAATTATCATATAAATATTTTCCTTTTTTCCCTTTCCTCCCTAGAACTCCC
The DNA here is from genome assembly GCF_028372415.1 of Notamacropus eugenii. Classification (NCBI taxonomy): domain Eukaryota; kingdom Metazoa; phylum Chordata; class Mammalia; order Diprotodontia; family Macropodidae; genus Notamacropus; species Notamacropus eugenii. Next base: position 297,313,613 of record NC_092876.1, on the reverse strand, counting down.
TACTCAAGAGCTGGTTACCATTGGATACAAATATGTATACATATATATGTATATGTATACATAAATATATGTATATATACATATACATATGTATACAAAAATATATGTATATACACGGGATAAATAGATAAAATAGATATACACACATATGTATATACACACACATATACATACACACACACATATAATCATTCTATACATCTATTTATCAGTTTTTTTCCCTGGAGGCAGTTGGCATCTTTCTTCATATGTCCTTTGGGTATGCATAATAAGTCCAAATGACTTATTTGCTCAAAGTTGTTCTTAAAACAATATTGCTATTACTGTGTACATTTTCTTAGTTCTGCACATTTTACTCTTCAGTATTTCATGCAAGTCTATGCATGTTTTTCTAAGATCATTGAGGTCATAATGTCTTATAGTGCAGTAGTATTCTATCACAACACCGTGTTCCACAGCTTGTTCAGCCATTCTCCAACTGATGGACATCCCCAGAGTTTCTAGTTCTTTACTACCACAGAGAGTTGCTATAAACATTTTAGAACACATAGTTTCTTTTCCTTTGGAAATAGACCTTGTAATGTTATTGTTGGGTCAAAGGGTATAGGAAGTTCAATAACTCTTCGCGATTTTCCAAGATCATACAGGTAATAAATAGAAGAACTCAGATGTTAACCAATGTCTTGGGGGCAGGATGGGAAAAGGAGCTGGGGAGGAAAGAGAAAGAAAGGGAGAAACACACAAGAATACAGAGAAATGACATAGAGAAAGTGACACAGAGAGAGGAAGAAGGAAGAGGAAGAGGACGGGGAGGAGATAGAAAGAAAAGGTGATAAAGTAGGAAAACAGTGTGGAGCAGTAGATCCCAAGTGAAAGGGTTATCTGTATTCAGTTTATCTCATTCAGTGACTCTGTTTGAGGCATGCTCTCCACAGAGGCTCCTTCTGAAGCCATAAAACCTGACACTCCTTTTCCCAAGGAGAGGGGAGGGGTGAATTCTGTTCAGCCTTGAAGAACCACTTTTCCTTTTCTCTTCTTAAAATCTGGGGCCTGGATGGAAACATCACTTCTGTGAGAATAAAACATTTGCTGAAGCTGGGTGTCAGCATGATGGCTAGGCCTGCAGAGAAACTCAAGAAAAGCCGATCATAGCTTGCCTGAGTTAACCCAGGATAAATAATTCAAGGAGCTCATCAAAAAAGTCCATAGACGGAGAGATTTTAATGAATTAGACCCCAAAGCTAGGGATGTTGTAGCGAAGAGGGGGGGAAATATCACCACAGATCTAGTTTTATTCCTAGAGAAATATGAAACTGCAAAAGGCTATATTAAAATTATATTACAAATCTGCCAGAAAAGGAAATTGAAAGTTAAAGCTAAACTTCCCTCTCAGACTTAATACTGTCAAGCAGTTTTCCTATAGGGTGACCCTTTCAAGACTGGCCAGCTTCATCCCCTGCCATGTTAATGAGGCACATTTTTAATGGACCACCCTGTTGACTAACTTAACTATTAGATGAGAAACAGAAGATCATAAGAAGGGATCTTCTAGATGAATACTTGTATGATGCTATAAGAGTTTCTAAAAATGATTATTGGATCTTTTGTTGGTGGCTGCAAGAGGCAACTGCTCAGGGGATGTTTGGATTTTAAGAGTATATTTATAGCATTTCCATGGGTAATAGGGCCAGTCCAAACCATAAAAGGCTATCTATAATGATGCAATTCTCTCTCAATCATCTCCCAGACTGATTCTGGTATGGTTCTGCCATTTATCACACTGGATGGGTATAGACAAATATTCCTGATTATGGCTCTATTAATAACCAGTCAATCAATCACTTACTCCCCAAGCATTTATTAACCACGTAGTCTATGCCAATTATTGTACAAGGCACTAGATATAAAGAAGACAAAAATGAATTAGTCTTTTCCCTCACGGATCTTACATTCTCCTAAGACGAAATAACAAGTGAATTTAAAAATTATATGTGTACATATACACATATGCATACACAATACATATATGTGTGCATATAATACAATCTATATATACATGCTATATATACACACACACATACATACATACATATACATACATGCATACATATATATGTGTGTATGCAACATATATACATATAATGTGTTTGTCCTTCATTCTCGAAGAGGAGGACCATGACATGACTTGCAATTGACTTTGATTTGAATGAGGGAGGGCTGCGCAAGGTTACCAACGTCACTTTCTTCTTCAGAGCCATCTGGGTCTAGTGGCCTGATATTCATCAGGACAACTGGAGATACAATGTGGGACCTTGGCCATTTTAAGATAAGGTCTTTTCAGATTCTCACTCTTAGTGAGATATACCCATTCAGTGAATGGGCCATTTAAAGTAGTTACTCAAGGGATGGTCCCTTAAAAAAAAATCAAACTGGGAGGGGAAGACCCTCAGGGTTCCTGGGTAAAAGAGAAAGAGTTACTATTTAGTAATTGCATATATGTAACATATTACATACATGTATTTATATCAATTACATGTACGTAGCACACACATGTAATATATGCACATGTACATATGTGTATGTGTGTGTAAGTACATGGTCATATTCTTTTGAATATGGTGGTTGCTCTTGGAAGCTGGGGAGAATCAGGAAAGATTTCATGAAGGAAATAAATGGATCTGCAACTGAGCTCTGAAGGAAGCTAGATATTCTAAGAGAGAGAGGTAAGGGTTGAGGAACCTGGCATCCTAGGCAAAAGTATAGAGAAGAGAGATAGAATATTACATCGAAGGAAAAAGAAGAAGACCAATATGGCTATATTTTAGAATGTGTGAAGGGGAGAAATGTATCATAGCCTAGAAAGGTAGACTGGGGCCAGGTCATAAAGTACTTTGTGAAGAACTATTTCTGATACCCCCACTATCTGGGGCAGTGACAGACATCCTATAGTATTTAAATAACCTGGTCTGGATTTGTCACCTTTCTCCTTTGCCCCCTTTCCCACCTTCTTTTATCTCTTACCATTCTTCCTTCCTATGTCTGCTCTGAAAAATAAGAGTGAGGAAGAATGCAGGGGTGAAGAGAGATGGACAACCATGCATTTCAGTAGTGTGGCCCCATTTCCCCTAATTCGCACAGAAATTGTTTAGCTTCATATGAAAACTTTCACTCTTGAACAAATACCTTTGAGACATATATGAAAAGCTGAAAGGTGGGGTGACATGGAAGCAAACTATGGTATTTTATTATCTAGAGGCCATGAGGTCCTTCTTTAGTAAATCCAAAAGACTCAGCATGCTTCTAGGACAAAAACATCTCTGTGACCTTACCTGCTGAACATGACTTCACCGTGCAGCTTGGCTTGGGGGAAGATGGTAAATTCCTCAAAGAAATGTCATCCTGTTGTTCTATCAAAAAAAGTCACCCCTAAAGAACAGAGTTGGTTCCTTTTTGTTTATTTTGGAGTTCAGAAATAGTGTTTTGTTTGTGAGAATGATAATTAAAAATTGATGGGGAAATAGAGATAGAAAACTTGTAAAGGATGAACAACGGTGACTGGTGCTTTGCTTGGATTGGTTAAACTCAGGAAGCATCTCTAAAGACAAATTAAATTGATAGACATAGGGAAGAGTCATTGTTTAGGTTTATCCCCCCACCATGTAATCATAGTTTTAGAGTCCGAAACTTAGAACATATCAAGTTCTACCTCTTCATTTTACAGGTGAGGAAAAGGAGACGCAGGGTGATTGTTCTTCACCCAAAGTCACACAGAAAGTAAGTGGCCAAGCTCAAATAGGAAACTGGATCGTCCCAACTCTAATTTCAATTTCCTATTGGTGATTCCACATTATCCCATCTGTGATTGTAGTTACTCTGCTATTACTTCCTCCCAGGTACCCTCTCCCAACACATGCTTCTCCTTCTCCTACTTCATGGTGGTCATGTTTTTATTAACATGTTTTTTTCACCATTAACGTTCATGATAACTGTCTCCCCCTGCCCCCAATCCCTCTGAAAGAAAAGTAGATTAAAAAGAAACCCTGGCTGATTACCACCTTGTCCCCCATATTGTACCCCCATTTTTTCTACTTGAAAGAGGGATGTGTCTCATCACCTATTTTATAGGATTAAGGTTGGTTATTGTAATTAATTTATATTCAACTACCATTAGGTGTCATTTGTTTATATATTATAGCTATTTCTGTTCTCGTTCTTCTTTCATTACTTTTAGTTTATGTGTCTTTCTAGTTTTCTCTAAATTCTTATTCATGGGGTTACTTATGGTACAATAAAATTCCACTGCATTCCTATGCCACAATTTGTTTAGTCATTCACTAATTCATGGGTGACCCTTTTGTTTCCAGTTTTTGGTATATGTGGGACTTTTATTTCTGTCTTTGACCTCCTTGGGGAATACATGTTAGTGTCATCACTGTATCGAGCCATCATTTAGTGGATATTTGTTTCTGTATCAGTCATTTGAGGTCAATTCCCCCCGCCCCCATTCCCTCTAGCAGACCACACCTCACTTTTGTCTTCTCTTAAGAGTCTGAACTTCAATAATATTAACTTTATTTGTATTTTCATTACTTGATTATATAGGGAAGCTCTATGGATTATTGTGAAAAGCACTTGAATGGGATCCATAAGATCTAACTTATGATCCTAGCTTTACTGCTAAATTCCTGTATGGTCTTGGGCAAGAAAATAAATATCTTCAAGACTCAGTTTCCTAATCTAGTATAATGGATGACCTCTAAGGTCCCTACCAGCTCCAAGTCTTATAAATTACTATAAAATGATTTGACTACAAGGTGGGGTAAATGGTACAAAAAAATCATCATTCCACATAGATAAGGAGACTGAAGCTCAGAGAGACAAAAGCATTTATTTACGGTCACATGAGATAAGTTTCAGAGTCAAGATTAGCCTACTAATGTAGCTATAAGCAAACAACAGAGCTTAGGGGTTTTGTATCCATCCTCAAGTTATTCTCTAGGAAAGCCAATGGTTTATCCTCTTTTATGGTATGTCATTATGTATTCAGTCTTTACTACTTAGTTTTGTCCATCAGGATAATATTTAAATGAATTATTTTTGTAGGGCTCCAGTATTTCTGTCCCACACTCCCACCTTGTGTAATATATTTTATATGTAATTACTTTGGTAGCTAGGTGGCACAGGCCAATAGACTTCCAGGCCTTGAGTGAGTTAGGAAGACTCATCTTCTTTAGTTCAATATGACCTCAGACACTTACTAGCTTTGTGACCCTGGACAAGTCACTTAACTCTGTTTGCCTCAGTTTCCTCATCTATAAGATGAGTTGGAGAAGGAAATGGCAAACCACTACAATAACTTTGCCAAGAAAATCCCAAATGGAGTCCTGAAGAGTCAGATATGACTGAAATGAACAGAAAAATGTACACACACATACATACATATATTCATACACACACATGCACACACAACCCAGTGGAATGTAAACTCTTTTAAAGTAAGGATCATTTTGTTTTAAAAAATATTTGTTGAATTGGATTAAGTGGGTGAAACAAAAGTTAATAGAGAAAGGGAAGGGTGGTGGATGGGACTGAGAAGTAAGCCTGAGAAATATGTAAAGGGCCCATGCTAACTTTATGTTTTTGATACTGCTGAAAAACGGGTTGGTGTCACATCTGTGAATCTGGATCACCTCTGGAATACTGGCCATTTTATAGAGACTGGCTTGGGGTCAGTCTGATAAAGAATGGTGAATATAATATATAGGATGATTTAATGCACCTCCTTACCATTGAAAAAGAACATGGAAACTATTATATGTAGAGAACATTATGCATAGTAAATGCAAATCATCTGCATTAGGGCAACATGCTTTCCCAGGGGTGCAGTCACTGTACCTGCTTTTGCGTGTTACGAATCCTTAATATGAGCCCCACTATTTATAATGAACAGGAGTAATGCTAAAAATGCTACTTTTGGGGGGACAGTGTTACGGGCATGAAAATGAGAGGTTACTTGGAAATGAGGAGACAAAAAGAATTTCAATAAAATTACTTGCTATCAGGAGGAGTAAACATATGCAATGTTATTATTAAGGACCTTTGAGTCAGGGAACATTAATGAGTTGGGAAGACAACTAAATGAGTTTGTAAGTTAAAAAGAAAAAACTACCACCACCACCACCACCAAAAATCAGAATGGAGATAAATAGAAAGGAAGTAGGAAAATGGAAAAATGAGGAAAACAAAGGGAAACAGGTATGATGAAAATTGCCCTGCCATTCTGTGGAAAGAGAAAGCGAATCTAATGAGTTACCCTGCTCTCAGTTTTAAAAATAAGACACATTTCTCAGATGTGAAATATGGTCCATTATCTGTCAGTGGTGTTCTGGGCTATCTTCAGGCAGCAAATACATGTCATAAAACAAACTCAAAACTTTCTCCTCGCTTGTCCCACTTTTTGTTTTTGAGGGGGTGATAGAATTCAGATTTGAACTGTTTGGTGAAAAAGATTTTTGATAACAATTGTTCTAACACTCTAAGAGAAATTCATTGACTATTATTGTATACATATATGTCTCTATACATGTAGGCATTTTAGTGCTTTTTGAATGAATGCCTCCATTACTAATCTCTCCATTAGACGGTTAGCTCCTTGAGGACAGGGAGTATCTTTTGCTTCTTTTTACATCACTAATGCTTAGCACAATACTTGGCACATAGTAGACACTTAATACATATTTTTTGATTGATTAATACATGTTCCTTATTTCCCCTTCTCTAAATGACGCCACAGTTTATTGCATCCCTTTGTTTGTAGCAGTCTATGACTTGTTGTCTCTTCAGGATATCTACATTTGGGTTTATTCTTTGACTTTACCTCTTCCTCTAACATGATTTGGCTTTGGAATAGCATTTATCTCTCCTTACTGCAGTATCTCTTTCTTCATTCTACTTCCTTTTTATCTTATTTCTTTGTTCTCTTTCACTCCCCTCTTCCCATCTCTCTGATGCAATCTGGGCTACGCTAAAGTCCAGCATTACGTGGAACTTCTCAATCAGACCCATCTCTTTTATAGTTGACACTTTGAGAAGGATAAGAAATGATGTAGTGAGATTAACCGGGAGCCCCACTCTGTAAGAGCCTGAGATACCCATGAACATCCTGGAGCAGAACTCTTGTGCTGAATTTTAAAGCATTTGTTTCGTGGCTGCTAAGCTCTCATTTGCGTCTGCGTTTCACAGCTTGTTTGCGGCTCTTGTTTAAGCTGGTCACATAAGCTGACATCGGATGCCAGGCAACGTGTATTTCAGCTTGACAACATTGAAATGACAGCACATTAAGCATCCCTTTAATGGCATTTTTAACCCTTTTAGGCAGTCAATTCTCTCTGGCCCTTAATGTGGTCTTACTTTTCATAGGTTTAGTCTTAGAGAGGAGGGTGTTAACTGTTTCTTGTGCTTTATTAGTTCCAGAGACTAATTAGCCCATTTGGCTCTCCATCAGTGGTGCAGATGGAACAGATAGTGCAGTGGCAGCCATGTGTCTGCCCTCCCTCTGAAACCTCACTTTAGAAGACTGTTAAGTGGATTGCAAGGCACCCTTTTGCCAAGATCACTGACTTTTGGGTTTTGGTGCTTAATAAGGCATTTCTTCAGCCTCTTTCTTGTGCAGTGAGATGATAGAAATCAAGGAAAACAGTGATTGGGACTAGGCAGTGGACAGAGTAGGATATTAGGGAAGGTGTAGAAACAAAGCGGGTAGTAGCAGGCCTGTGATATGTAGAGGTCACCTGAGGGTTTGATGGGTAAGAAGATGCCACAGTTTTGGTAGTGTACAGAATGAATTATTAGGTAACCCAATACTTTGGCTATATAATACAAAAACAAGTTAAGTGTTTTTGTGATATAACACACTAGCTAAATTGATTATTCTACCGGATAGACTAGTTGATTCAGATAAAACAGCAAAGACACAGAATACATAGCCTGAACACTTGTGTTTAGACAAACTAGACCATCTCAACTTTGGGATGATGGTGAGTTTTGTTTGTGCTGTATGCAAATATGTTTTAATAATGCATCGATATATGCACTGCTTTAATCTGACCCAATCTTCCTTCCCTGTGAATCAAGTGAAATGTCACCTCACACTTATAAAGATTTTTGTCAGTGGCAAGAAAATAATTTCCCTCATATATACATAGTGAGATTTTTGTCACTGACAAGAAGATAACACCTTTTACTTTCAAATCTGTTTGTTTTATAGGAAACAATTTAAGATAAAAAAGCTTCCCTCCTCCTCCACCCCTCCATTTTGCTGTTTCACCAGCACTGATTACTATCTTTCAACTTTCGGCTTTGTTGTGTGAACGAATATTCAAAGTGACTGGACTGAGGCTGGTTGAATTCTGGTTTAAAAATCAAGGGATCATAAACTCCTGAGACATAGTTCAGGGTCTGACTACCTACGTTGGTATTTGGGCACGTGTTTAGTATCCCCAGGGTAGTCTTTGGTCTGGGAAGGGTTGGAAAAGAAGGAGTGAAACCAAGGGAGATGGTAGCTACGTACTCAGAATGACTTCAAAAAATGGCCATATCCTGTTGGTGTTGATGCCCTCAGCAGGCTATAATCAGGAGCATTCTGCCACATGGACCAGTGACTGTGCAGAAAGGCTAAAGTTCATTGGATCATAGACTTACCATTGGACTAAAAGTCACTAAGTCTAACCTGTTCATTTTACAGATTGGGAAACTGAGGATCAGAGAGGTTGAATGACTTGCCCAGTGTCACAGAGGTACTAAATGTACAAGGTGGATTTGTCTCCAAGTCCAATGACCCTACTGCACAACCTCTCTTGGATCATGTCTGGATGCAAGCAGGGATCTGGGTCTACCTGCAGTGGGTGATTTGGAAGAAGATAAAAAGTAAGTAAAAAAGGACTTACATTTCTAGCCTTACCTCATATTATTCTCTCTATACATTTTAGCCATCCTGAAGTCCCAGAACTCATATACCATTTTCTGTTTTTGTGCTTTGCATGGGCTGTATACCCACATGCTTGGAATGCACTTCCTCTTCACTTTCAATTCTTGGAACTTTCATCTTCATTTAAAGTTTAGTTGAGGTCTCCTCCTCATGATCCTTCTCTCAGTTTCCCCACTTCTACTTATTTGGGCACATGCTCTACTTTTCTCTACTCTCACTCTTTTTATTGTCTAGTCAAATAGCAACTCTTTGAGGGCAGGGATTTTTTTGTCATTGTATTCCCAGCACCTAGGATTGTGCCCTGCAGACAGGAGGCACTGAATAAGTGCTTGCTGAATTGAAGGAAAATAACTGATGCAGAAATATGGAGCAAAGTATGAGAAGAATGAGGTGTGTGAGGAGAAGAGAGAGAAACAGCTGGCAAGAGCCTCTAAAAGGAAGGATTAGAAGGCACCAGAAAGTGGCACCTTCAGTGTGACCAGGTGTCAGGCAAAGCAGGAATCTGAACTCAAGTCCAGGCTTATTTTCACTCTACCACACTGCCTCCTTATGTCTGGGATTTTATAATGAATTAGTCACTGGCAACAGAAACATGTAACACTGGGTCTCTGCAAAGGCTCAGTGTTTTTGGTATAAGCCAGCATGGAGTGGGAACATTCTTTAACTACTGGTAAAAGAGCTATGAGGGAACAAAGGAAGACAATTGTAAGGATTCCTCAATTTGAGAAGCTCCTTTTAAGATTGTGTGCTTTCGTTATGTTAATAGCCCAGGGTAAGTATTTCACGGTAAACATCCTGACATCCTGGGAGAAACACAGCATTTTTATTATTACGTTCCATAATCAAGAGAGTGACATATGAGTACTCAAGAGGAATGCTGTGAGAATTCATTAATGCTCTTAGGTGTTCGCCAGTGCATCTGCCAAGGAAACATGTCAGTGATGTTATGCTTTTCTTTCAGAACCAAGACAGATTTGAATTTGTATCCCCAGCAGAGGAGAAGGTGATATGTTTACTGTTAACAGTGATAATTGTGTTACTAATATTTTCGAGGTTATAGAACAGAATATTGGGTGGAAAGTCAGCAGTTAATTAGTCCACAAGCATTTTAAAAAGTGATTACTATGAGCTAGGCACTATGCTAAGTTCTGAGGTTATTGTTGTTGCGTTTGTCCTTCATTCTCGAAGAGGACCATGATATCAAGATGATGACATGAGTTGCAGTTGACTTTGATTTAAGTGAGGGAGGACCATGTAAGGTCACCAACCTCGCTTTCTTTTCCTGAGCCATCTGGGTCCAGCAGCCTGATATTCATCAGGAGGGCTGGAGATGACCCAGGATGCTATCTATGTGAGACCCTGGCCCTTTCAGGCTAAGGTCTTATCACATTCTCATTTTGAGTGAGATACACCCATTCAATGAATAGGCTTCTTTAAATAGTTACTCAAGGAATGAACCTTTTAGTCAAAAAAAAAAAATCAGACTGGGAAGGGAAGACCCTCAGGGTTCTTGGGTAAAAGAGAAGCAATTCCTATTTAGTAATTATATTCACTCTGTACTGGTGGGTGGGGACTTGTCGTCCAATCTATGAGCTCCAGAATAAATTGGATTTAAGGCTTGATCTTTGAGCAAGAATTGTAGCCAGTAAACCTAGACGAAAAAAGGCAGTTTTTGGTTATAGAGTTTACCTTCCCCTGGGTAGAACACCAGGAGAAGGAGAAAGAGAAAAAGAAGGAGGAGGAAGAGGAGGAGGAGAGGAACCGCTACTCACTCACAAGTTGTGTTTGTCCTTCATTCTCGAAGAGGACCATGGCATCAAGATGATGACATGACTTTCAGTTGACTTTAATTTGAGTGAGGGAGGGCTGTACAAGGTCACCAACATTACTTTCTTCTCCTGAGCCATCTGGGCCTAGTCCAGTGGCAAGACAAAAGTCAAGATACCTAGGATGTAGTAGATGACTGGCATTTTCAATGTCTTACCAAGTTCTTAAGTGCTCCACAGAACCTGCTTCAGCCACCTTCATGGCTGTTGGAACAAATAGTTCTCAAGGAAAGATAAAAGCCCTGTTTCTGCTCTTAAGGAGCTAACTTTCTAATAGGGAAGATGACTTTTAAATAATCATATACGTACAAGGTATTTATAAACTCCATAAAAGGTGATCTCAGAGGGAAGGCATTAACAAAAGGGGGTATAGAGAAAGGACCCCCACCCACTAAGAGATAAGATTTGAGCTGAGTTTTACAGGAAGTCAGGGAAGCTAAGCAGTAAAGGAAAGGAGAGAGAGCAGTACAGACATCAGGGACAGATGGACCAAAGGCATTGAGATGGGAGCAAGTGGGCCAGTGAAGCTGATTCAGAGTGTGTAGAGGGGAGTAAAGTCTAAGAATATGGGAAAGATAGGAAGGGCCATATTGTGAGGGGCTTTAAATGCCAAATAGTATTTTATATTTGATTCTGAAGATAAAAAGGACTATTATTGAGTAGGGAATGACATGGTTATATTTGTGCTTTAGGAAAATCATTTTGGGAAATGAGTGGAGGATGGATTCAAGTGTGGAAATACTTGAGGCAGAGAAACAAATTAGAAGGCTATTACAATAGTCTAGGTGAGAAGTGATGAGAACCTCTATTAGGGGGGTACCTGTGTGAGTGAAGAGATACTATGAAGGTAAGGAACTAGAAGATTTGACAACAAATCGGATATGGAGAGTCAGTTCTAGCGAGGTATCAAAGATGACGCTGAGACCAGGCCTGGGTGACTAGAACAATGGTGGTGTCCTCAACAATAATAAGAAAGTTGGGAAGTAGGGAGTATCTTTAGGAAAAGATGATGAGTTCGGTTTTGCACAGTTTAAGCTTATAATAACTTTGTGATATCCATTTGAGTTGTCCAAAAGGTAGTTGGTAATGTGGGAGGAGAGGTCAGGAAAGATGTTAGAGAAGGATTTGCAGTTCTGAGACTAAGCTGCCTAGATGAGAACTGAACCCATGGGAGGTAATGAGGTCACCAAAGAACACAGGCTAGAGGGAGAAGAGAAGGTCTAGGACAGAGCCTTGGGGTCACCAATGATTAGTATGTGTGACCTGGATGAAGATCCAGCAAAGGAAACTAAGAAGGAGAACAGGGAAGATGAGAACCAAGAAAACCCAAAGTCACAAAAACTTAGAGAGGGGAGACATTCAAGAGGAGATGGTTATCAGCAATGTCTGAAACTTCAGAGAGGTCAGGAAGGATGAGGATTGATGTTTGGCAATTAAGGGAGTAATAGCGTTTTAGGAGAGGATAGTTTCAGTTGAATGATGAGGCTGGAAGCCAGATTGCAGAGAATTTGCAATTTTTTTTTTAACCTGGGATCTATGAATTTGTCTTTTAAAGAAAAATTACAACTGATTTTTTCAATCTAATTGCTTTCTTTTATAATCTTATGTATCTTTATGCATTTAACATTACTTTGACAGGGGATCCACAGCCTTTACCAGATTGTCTCAATTACACAAAAAGGGTTAAGAACCCTTGTTTTAGAGGAAAGTGAGAGGAGAGAAAGTAAAGGGAACAAATGTAAATAGATTTCTCAAGGAGTATAAAAGGAGGAAGAGATACACCTAGTGGGAATGGTTGGATCAAGTGAAGAGTTTTAAAAATTCCTTTTTTTTTTAGTATTAGGGCTTCGGGAATGTGTAGACAACAGAGAAGGAGCTGGTAGATAGGGAGGGGATAAAGGTTAGAGATAAAGTAGGAAATGATAATGGGAACAATTTATTATACAAGACAGGAGGAAATGGAATCAAAGACACGTGCTTTGGGTTCTGCCTTCATAAGGACAAGGACCACCTCTTCATCAGCGATAGAGTAAGAGGCAGCTTACTATAGTGGTAAGACATTAGATTTGGATCTGAGGAGTAGTTTTTTCATTAATTGGCTAGCTGTGTGAGCTTTGGCAAGTCAGCCCTTCCAAGCCTCAATTTACTCAACTGTAACATGAGAAATACAATTTTATCTCTATTATGACCCCATATATTCCAATACTCACTTATATTTATAATTCCACTGATAAGGATGTGTTCTTCCATGATGTAGATTTTACTTCATCTACAGCTGCTCATTTGGTAAGTTTTAACCATAAGTTTTCTACTGGGGTGTTTACTTGGTCTTCTGAGAACCATCCTTTCTTTATTCTGATTTTGTAAGGATAACTGTGGTATGCATGTATATGCCTGTGTATGCCCACACAGGCATACAAACATGCACGGTATCACAAATTCAGCATGGGTAGAGCTATAAATCAATCAAGTTTGGAAAACAATTTATAATTACATAAGAAAAGTTTAAAAAATTGTTCCTACCCTATCGCCCATTTGATTTTTAACTTAAGGAGGCAAGTGATAGCCCAGAAAGACTTATCTGTATGAGATACTAATAGCAAATATAGTAATATATAATATAATAATAGCAACACATTAGAAACAAACTGAGCTCAATGATGCAAGAGGGCTGAACAATTGAATATGAAATTGGAACCTGTTTGACTAGCCTCCTCTAGACCTTAGGCAGGTTCAAATCATTGAGATTTTTATGGCAAATCAATTGTCTAGATTTCCCCTTCCTAATTTGAAAAATGAGAATTTTGGTAGTTAATTCAGGCCCACATATTCATTTGCTCATCATGCTAACCAACCCAGACAAGGAATAAAATTGCAACCATATACTGTCCAATCAAGACAGAAATGAAGGATAAAGTAACAGAAAACAGCATTAGGCACACTCCAAAACGAGCACAATTTCATTACCCTTTCCCTTAGAAAGGGACTCATCTGGGACTCATCACTCATATTTCTCCCAAATCCCAACTGTGAGAAGGAAGGCATGGGTTTGGTTTCTTTATGTAGTCTGAGAGAATTTCTGAATGTATTCTGGTGCTGAAGACTTTGGGGAAGGGTCATATCTCTGCCCAGAATTGCCCGTTTTCCAAGTTTATCTCCATACTCTGCAGGCATCTCTCTCTGCATGGCTCCCATGCTTTTTTGTAGGTCCTATTCTATTTTGTCTTGGTCATGGCTTGGCCTCCACTAGCTGCTCACGTCTCTATTTCTCCCCAACTCATATTTGTTCCACATGATCATAAACCCAATCCACTATTCTTCCATTTTGTTGGTGATAGCCACAATAAAATTTCTTTCCCTAGGTATTTTACAGAGAACAGAGATAATTATGGTCTCCTCATCATAGCTGAAAAATTTCCCTGTGTGGCCCTTGATGAGCCTTTCTCTTTGTACATGGTAAAGGGAAGAGGAGAGAACTTAATGCAGGCTAGTGTCATGTTCTCAAGAGGTTCCAGCAACAAAAATAATGAAATTTTCCTGGGTTATAGGGATGATAAATATGAAAGATTCAAAGAGTTCATTTTATTCCTTGGCCACCTCCTCACCAAATGCCTTGCAAAGGGGACAAGCGACTGTGCTCTGGAGGACTTTGCTCTTTCATTTATGGAAGTCCTTGGGTCCCTGCTGTGAAATAAAATCAATACCGTGATACATACCAGAAACAGTGTTAATCTACTCTGACACAATGGATAGAGCATGGGGCCTGTGATCAGAAAGATCTAACTTCAAAGTTGTCAGACATTTACTAGCTGAATGATCCTGGGCAAGTCACCTAACCTCTGTTTGCCTCAGTTTTCTAAACTGTAAAATGGGGGTGATAATAGCACTTAATAAATGATTATTCCTTTTCCCCTTCCTCTATGGGTCATCTTTGTTATTCTCTGAATCAAAATATCTCTCCCTCACCCCTATTTCCCTTTATTGTGTCTCCCATATTAGAAGGTAAATTTCTTAAGAGCAGGGACCTTCTTTATTTTAGTATTTAAATTCTTGTAATAATGATGATGATGATAAACAGCTACCATTTATATAGTACCTACTATGTGCCAGGCACTGTTAAATGTTCTATAATTATAATCTCATTTGACTTCCGTAATAACTCTGAGAGATAAGTATGATTATTATCCTCATTTTACAGTTGAGGAAACTGAGGCAAAGAGGGAATTTAAGTGACTTGCCCCAGGGTGGCATAGCTAATAAATATCTGAGACTGGATTTGAACTCAAGGTCTTCCTGACTTTAAGGCCAACACTCTACCCATTGTGCTACCTAACTCCTTCCAAACTTAGAGCAGTGCTTAGTATAAGCTTTACAAAATTTATTTTTTCACTCATGTTTTTATTTAAAGAAATAAGGAAGAATTTATACAAAGTGATGTAAAGAGAACAGATCCAAAAGAACAGTGGGCATAATGACTACAATTATATAAATGAAGATGACTTTAAACTTCCACAAAATTCTGATTAAAAAAAAAACCCTAGTGGATTACATTAGCACTAATTTATAAAAGTGAAATCACATGACCTTCTCTTTTAAACAAAAGAAAATTAGTTGTGTCAGGTTCTGTATGCTATTAGTCACAATTATTATTTCATTATGTTTTGCTTGACTTTTCAGAAATTATACTTTGTGAGGGGGGTAACTGTAAGCTTGTTGATGTGTGTATCGTATAATATTTTGAAGGAAATATAAAAAAACTATGCATGCATTGATTACTTCATGGGACTGAGGTCAGAATCAAATGAGATAATGTGCATAGTTTGTAAAGTGCGTTGTAACTGTGAAGTACTACATACATTTAAGTTATAGAGGTGGCAGACTAAAGTAGCATTGACTTGGCCTCAAGAAGACTTGGGTTTATGTCCTAGCTTGCCAATTTATTAGCTGTGGTGGTGTTGTTGTGCAGTCATGTCAGTTGTGTCCAGCTCTTCATGACCCCAATTGGGGTTTTCTTGGTAAAGATCTTGGAATGGTTTGCTATTTCCTTCTCCAGTTAATTTTACAGATGAGGAAACTGAGTCAAACAGGGTTAAGTGACTTGCCCAGGGTCACACTACTAGGTGTCTTATGCCAAATTTGAACTCAGGAAGATGAATCTTCTTGACTGTAGACCTGGCACTTCATCTACTTCACCACCTAGCGACCCTGTTAGTTGTGTACATTTAGGTAATTCATTTAATCTCGATAAGCCTCAATTTCCTCATCTGTAAAATGGAGAAACAGTGCACGTGATTAGCTCACAGGGTTGCTTTGAGAAGTCAGTAAAACAATATATGGGCAGCTGAGTGACTCAGTAGATAGAGCACCAGGTCTGGAGTCAGGAAGACTCATCTTTATGAGTTCAAATCTGACTTCAGACACTAGCTATGGGACCCTGGTCAAGTCACTTAACTTGTTTGACTCATCTGTAAAGTGAGCTAGGGAAAGAAATGGTAACCTCTCTTTGCCAAGAAAACCCCAAATGGAGTCATAGAGAGTCAGACATGGCTGAAATGACTGAACAACGGCTATGCAAAGAAAGATGTTATAAAGAAATTATTACCCAGTGATGGGTAGAGCGCTTGGCAAGTAAATGTTCTAATTACATTTCTTAATTCACTCAGCATTTATTGTGTGCCTATTGTATGCCACTCCTGTACAAAGATTAAAAGCAAAACCTTCCCTGCCCTCAAGAAGCTTATACTTCACTGGCGGGTTGGGAAATAATGGCACAGAGATTGGATTCTAGCCCTGGCTCTCCCACCAACTAGACTAGTGAACTTGAGCAAGTCATTGCAGCTCTATTTATCTCAGTTCCTGTGCCCTCAAAGAAGAAGTTAAGAATACAGGTATAAATGGACACTTCCCAGAAACCCTGATACTCATGAAGCTTTCAGACTTCAACCAATATTTGCTATTCCTTGCCATCTCTAAAGACTTGGTAAGATCTTTTAGTTCTTATTCTTTAAAACTGGAGTATTCAGCTTTATTCAAAGTTTTTGAAGCTCTCCTTGAAGAGGATGACTTTATTTTCAGGTAGCACATACTGTCATTTTTTGAATTTTCTCAACTATGTTTCATTATGTTACCACCCCCGCCCCCTAAACATCTGAAAAGCGAGAAGCACACCCATTCAGTCTGATAAATGTAGGCTTCAAAGAGCTCCCTAATCTTATTTCAATAAACGACAATACATGTCTGTTGTCCTAATTTCTCTTTTTAAAGATGTCATTCCTGACTGAACACCTATTTTCTCCTGTTCATCCTATTTCCCTGTAGCTGAAGACAGAGTTTGTACTGCATGGATTACTTCTTATGGTTCCCTTTTCTCTCCACTCTGATCTCGTTATTTCTTTGTGCTTCACCTTCATCTCACAGCAGCTCCTTCCTGTCTCCATATCTCCCTCTTGCCATCTATCTTTCTGCAGAATATCAGAGTTCCTGACCCCTAAACTCCTATACAATATGCCCAGTCAGCCGCGTGGCCCTCTTGCCCTTACCTGAACACCTCATCTGCTGGGGATCTCTTGCCCTCTATGGCAGTTCAGTCTACTTTTAGACAATGCTCACCCTTAGAAAATTTTTCTTTGAGTCTAGGTTTGCTTCTGCTTCTTACACCTATTATTGCTTATTCGTCCATCTGGGACAAAGCAGATTAAAATTAATTCCTCTTCCATGTGTCAGTTTTTTAAACACTTGAATGTAGTTATTATATTTCCCCTGTCTTCTCTTCTCTAAGTTAAGTATCCTCAGTTCCTTCAATAGTTTTTCATATTGTACATTCTCAAGAAGGGCAGCTAGGTGGCATGGTGGATAGAACACAGCCTCTGGAGTCAGGAAGACTCATCTTCATTAGTTCAAATCAGGTCTCAGACACTTACTAGCTGTGTGGCCCTGGGCAAGTCACTTAACCCTGTTTGCCTCAGTTTCCTCATCTGTAAATGAGCCAGAGAAGGAAATGGAAAACTACCCCAGTATCTTTGCTAAGAAAACTCCAAATGGCATCAGGAAGAGTCAGATACGACCAAAATGACTAAACAACAACAATGTTCTCCAGGTCTTTGATCATTCTGGTTGCCCTCTTTGAGTTGTGCTTTAGCTGATTGGTATTCTTTTTTGTCCTTCTTTTGCTCTCGTACATCTCATCTTGTTGCAGACATGTCTACTTATACCTATCTGTCCACAGATACTGTTTTACAATCTTTGTTTTTTGCTTTACTTATTTATTTTTTGGTGAATACACAGGCTATAATTATACATGACCAAGGTCAACAGACAGGGCTGAATCTAATTGAGTTTGTGTTTCAGTTGTCTACTTATAAAGTTGATTTTTTGAGCTCACATATAAGATTTTACATTTACACTTATTAAATTCACTGGAAAAGATTCAGTCTATTGTTCCAGCCTTTTGTGATTTTTCTGGGTCCTGAACTTGCCCTTCAATGAGTTCTCTATCTTCTTCAGTTTCCTATCATGTGAAAATCTGATAAACTCACTATGCTTTCATCTATGTCCTTGTTAAAAAGTTTGAACAGATTAGATCTAAGGACAAATCCCTGGGACAGTCCATTAGAGCAGTCCTTCAAGGTTGCTGACATTAATAGATTTAGTAGAATAGCTCTTCGATCTTGCCATTCAACCGATTCCAAATCCACCTAAATGTACCAAAATCCAGCCCACATCTCTCCATCTTGTTCACAAGGATACAGTGAGATACTTTGTCAAATGTTGACTGAAATCCAAATATACTACGTTTATGGTAATCTTTGAGCATATTAGTTTAGCAATGCTGTCAAAAAAGGAAGTGAGATTAGCTAGTCATAACCTCATCATAAAAAAAATAAACCAAAACCAAATCTATTTTCTCAATTCTTTTTACTTTTATGTCACTGGTGGAAATATGCCCTCTCAGCCTCCAGAATGAAACCTTCTTTGTATCAAATTAACATAATTAAGTGAAAACAAATATCAATCCCCTCACAAAAAAATAAAACCAACCATGTATATACCATTCATCCCTTTTAGTTCCCTACCTTTCTGCCTGGAGAGAGAAGTTTCATCAGCTTTATTGATACATTTTGTTTTTATATTACCTGTATTTTCCAATGTATCTTTTCCCCCTTATATTCCTGAATAACTACTCCCTATAAAAAAGAATATAAAATATAATATAAATATATATTTATTTATATCATATAAATAAACATAAATATAATACAAATATAATCAAAATATGATATAGAATATAAAAAGGAAAAAAGTTCAGCAAAACTAATCAACATGTCAAAAAAAGTCTGATATTGTATTTAGTGTTTCATAGCACTTAAAAAATCTAGGAGCTTTTTATAAATAATTTTGAAGCATTAAATTTGCATTAATTATTATTGTTGTTACTCTTTCTATCTACATCACTGCAGTCATTGTGCATGTGGTTTTCTTTGTTCTTATTTCAATTTGTGGCAATTCATATGTCTTCCCATTCTTTTCTGTATTCATCATTTCTTATAGCACTTAAACATTCCATTATATTCATGCATCACAACTTATTTTGCCAATCCCCAGTTAATTGATCTTTATTTTATTAACAATTTTTTTCAACTATAATAAATATTACTAAATTTTTTTTGGAATTTATGAGGTCTTTCTTTTTGTCATTGATATATGTATACATGTCTATATATAGACACATATATGTACATATATGTATATGTGTATGTATATATATGAATATACATATATGTGTGTGTATATGCATGTGTATATATACACATGCATATACACACACACTCCTGTAATATTTCTGGGCAAAAAGGTATGAACATTTATTCATTATCTTTACATAATCCTGAATTGCTTTCCAGAGTGGTAATCCACAGCTCCATCAATAGTAAATTTGTGTAAACTTTCCAATGTTGGCTAGTGTCATCTTTTATCATCTTTGTCAATTTGCTAGGCATGAGGTCACATTTGAGAATTTGATTTGTATTCATCTTTCATAAGATTATTCATAGTTTTCAGTTTTTCTTTTGAGAACTGTTCATTCATATCCTTTGGTCACTTGGGAGATGTATTTCATGATCTGAACTCTTGGACAATCACTGGTTTTTCAGTTACTCAAAATTTGGTTTCCTTTTGATGATCTTTTCATTTATATCATTGTAGATGTGTATATTTTTCTTTCAGTTCTGCTTTTTTAATTCTTCATTAGGTTGTATAAATGTTCACATTTCTCTGAATCTTTGAATTGATGTACCATCATTCCCCCTACTCCCATTATTCTCTCTCTTCCCCATTATTTCATCCGAATGATCATCACTTCCCTTGTTAAATGTTTAAGAACTGTTTTTTGGTAATTTATTCTAAATTTTTTGCAAGAATGGAAGTTCAACCAATCACCTTTAGTTTGAAGGATCTACCTTCTTTGTATTTAGAAAGAAATTGGGAAATTTGCCTGTCTCTAGTTCTGCAGCATCTTTTCTCCATGAGTTTTTCAAAGATCACTAAAAGCAGCTCAACTATTCCATCTACACATTAGTTCATCTGACATAACATCACTGAGAACAGCTAAGAGCTCTCCTAGAATCATCTCCCTTATGTTGGATTTCAATTCACTGCTAATCATTTTGTTCCATATTTCCCCAATGGAAAAGCATTCTTTGTAGTATAATAATCAAAAAAAAGAGTTGACTACTTTCTTTAGGCATGGATTGAGTAATTAAAATAAAAATAATTAATTTACAAAATTCTATTTTTTTCCTCTTCAGCCCCTTCCCAACTTGGAAAAGAAAAAAGATAATAAAGGACTCCATAACAAATATACATAATAAAGCAAAACAAATCCCCACATTGGATACTTTCCCCCAAATCCCAAATTCTACATTTTGCCTTTGTGTCTTCAGGACAGTAAAGTGCCTTACACCTAGAATTTCATAAATGTTTATTGAATCATAGGATTTAGAGCTGGAAGGGATATTATAGATAATTTTCCCTTATAATGAGAAAACTGAAGTTCAGGGATTTAAATATCTTGACTAAGATCACGTTGGTAGTAAGGAGTAAAACTTGGATTTAAACTCCTGGATTTTTCTCATGATGAATTCAGTGGATTTTCCATGGCACTGTAAGTAATTCTGCCCCATATACGTCAGACAGCAGTATCATTCATCAAACCAAGCACAGGTTTGTTGTCAGGACAACTCTTTGTAAACCTTAGTGTTATGTAAAAGGCAGCTATCATTACCATCTTCATCTTCATCATCATCATCATCATCACCATTATTCATACAGACATGCCAAGTGCTGCTTACCAGTCCAAAACCATTGTTTTAAAGATACTGTTGGGTTTTTCTTAATATTTGCTTTTTCTTGCTCAGAACATTGCTATCAGATGCATAGGATAACAATTTTTCATGTCATTTAAGCTACTTCTAAAAGTCTTCTACCTTTCTTCCAAATATTCCCCTACCTTAGTCTTTTTCTTCTCCCTTCTCTTTTACCTTATTCATATGTAAGCATCCTTAATAGTACAGCTCTTTAGCATCTAGAGAGGATAGAGTGGAAATGTTCATAGGAAAACACACCTGGGTTCAAGTCTTGCCTCTAACACAGACTGGCTGTGTGCAATCTTGGGGAAGGCTTTGATGATCTCAGTGTTTCAGGAAGGTCTAAGATGATAACCTGTAGCGAAGGTGCTGACCTGTACTGGGAAAGTAAGTTTCCTTGCCTAGTACATCACAGATTCAGTCACTTTCCCTCATCCTAATAGACTGTACATTATTTCTAAGAGTTAACATCAGCTAGTTAGTTCATTTGTTGCTTTGAAGTAAGCATCATTCTGAATTGTAACTTGCATATGGACTAGTCTCTATTTCAAATTTGCTACTGTTCTCTGCATTTTTAAAATGGGTAGCACTTTTGTTTTGTACCCCTAGTGTTTCTGTTTCATTTTGTCATCTTGCATTTTCACACACAAAGCACGTGAGGAAAGGATTGTTTCGTTTGCAGCTGCTGTTTGAAAAGCTCATTGTTAGTCCTTCAAAGGGGACTTGAACTCCTTACTCAAAAAGAGCTATGTGTTTTTTCAGTAGATGCAAGTGTTTGGAGGTCAGAATCTGTGGAGTAGGCCTTGTGTGAACCTTTTAAAAATAAAAAGAGGGATGGGTAGAAAGATCAGACTCAGGTCGACTCCTCTAAAACGGGATTCCTAAAGCTGTCAGTGTTTCTTTTCCCTGATGGTTCCTGAACTCCTGTTCATTCCTAGATTCTTCCCTAAGCAGAATACAAGACCCCTGAGGACCAAGAGGTTTATTTCTTTGCTATGGTATCCCTACCATATGATATATACTTTAGTGAATCCTTAATCTTGATTACATAGATAACCCCTAGCAGTACAAATTGACATCAGTCTATACCTTCTCATCATCTATAACTCTTATACATGTCTTCTCACAAATCTTCCATTCACTGTGCTGAGGTCCTTCCTCTAGGTCTTGTATAGTTGTTGTTACTGTTTATCCTTTGTTCTTTTTTTTTTAAATTTTAATTAATTAATCAATTAGTTTTCAGTTTTCAACATCACTTCCATAAGTCTTAAATTTTCTCCCCCTCCCTCCCTCCTCAAGATGGCATGCCATCTTATATGGGCTCTATACATACATTCTTATTAAACACATTTTCACATTAGTCATGTTGCATGGAAGAATTAAAATAAATGGGAGAAACCATGAGAAAAATGAAACTAAAACATAACACACAAGAAAACAGTCTGCTTCATTCTGTGTTCTGATTCCATAGTTCTTTCTCTGGCAATGATATCAGGAGGGTGATGTCATGACTTGCAAATGAATTGGATTTAAGTGAGGCAGAGCTGTGTAAAGTCATTAGCTTCACTTTCTCCTTCAGGATTATCTGAGTCCATTGGTAAGACATAGGTTAAGAAGACTGATGATGGCCCCCAATGCAGTGGGAGACCATGGCCTTTTTAAGCTAGGTCTTTCTGAGGTCTTAGTTTGTTTGAGACAATGCTTATACAATAATTAAAGGCTAGGTAAGAATTGGGGCAAAATATAATTTAGTTTGCCTTCATAAAAGAATCATTCTGGGAGAAGAAGATCCTCAGAGTTTCTAGCCAGAACAGAAATAATTGTAGACCTTGTATTGTGTGTGTGTGTGTTCATCCTTCGTTGCCAAAGAAGACCATGCCATCAGAGAAATGATGACATGACTTGCACTTGACTTTGTTTTGAGCGAGGGAGGGCTGTGCAGGTCACCAGCCTCACTTCTCCTCTAGAGTCATCTGAATCCAGTGACCAGATACTCATCAGGATGACTGAAGATGACCCAGAATGAGGCAATTGGGGTTAAGTGACTTGCCCAAGGTCACACAGCTAGTGAGTGTCAAGTGTTTGAGGAGATTTGAACTCAGGTCCTCCTGATTCCTGCACTGGTGCTCTATCCACTGTACCACCTAGCTGTCCAGGCTTTGTATTGTAGATGCTTAATAAAGGACCATTGGATTTAATTGAATTGAATTACATTTTGTTATGACATTGACATCCTGGTACCCCATTTCCCTTCCAAATGCCCAACTTCCAAGCTTCTTATTCACAGTTTGACAAATAGATTGTAATCTGTGCTCTGTTTGGTTGCCATACTCAGCTTCTTTCCCACAAGGTTATATCTGACAAATACAGTTCTTTGACTTCCTGACCCCATTCTCTGAAGGTCTCTAAATTAGATGTCATTAGCTCCCATGACAGGATTTGTCTTGCTGCCCTGAGGTCCTCCTCCAGTGCTAGTCTTCTGCCTTCATAACTGTTCTACTTCTTGACCTGTTACCTTGGGTTAATCCCACTTTCAGGAAATACAATATCATAACTGATGCAGAATTTGTAAATTCATTATGGTCCACTGAAGGAATGGGCATCTCAATCTCTGCATTTGCATTTGAGATTAAAGATATAAACAGCTCTCTCATTTCCTGAAAACAGTTTCCATAGTGTCTCCCAAGTGAGTGATGCCATTTTAGGTGATCCAGGCATGTGCCACACCACTCTTATGCCAGGCTCATAAGTTTC
The DNA here is from genome assembly GCF_028372415.1 of Notamacropus eugenii. Lineage (NCBI taxonomy): Eukaryota > Metazoa > Chordata > Mammalia > Diprotodontia > Macropodidae > Notamacropus > Notamacropus eugenii. Next base: position 297,289,686 of record NC_092876.1, on the reverse strand, counting down.
AGAACTCAAAGTTCAGCTTCCTTATTTTATAGTTGAGAAAGCTGAGATACAGAGAGCTGAAGTAATATGACTTGCCTTATATCACTCAGGTAGTCTGGAGCAGAGGCACATCCTCTGCCTCCAGTTTTAGGGCTTTTTCTATTGATCATACAATATGGATTGGTTAATATCAATCAGACAAAAATCCCATTCCTGAACATCCTTGAAAATGTGAACAGTGGCACAATGGGCTTCATGAGCAAGTTTAGATACAGTAAATCAGTCTTAATTCTGTGCTACTAAGAGGAAATGGTCACTAAAAGTATACTTTGATGGCAGCTCAGTAGCATCCTCACTGTGTTTTCAGAGCACATTTTTATTTATGTCTATCTCTGGCTGTCTTGCAATCACTATTTCTCTGTGCAAAGACTTTTGACTCAAACATGAGAAGCCTGCTGCTTAACCATTCTTGGCAGTATTATAATAATCAACATTCCAGTTATTTATAAAGGGGATGGCATAGTAACACCTTACTCCCACTCAGCTTTAGCCAGAACAATAGTGGCTCTAGGGCATTCTGTTGACTGGATTGTGGAAGCAGTTTTCTATTGCACAGCAAAGGCTCCCTTTGATTCAAAACTGACTCATCTCTTTGCAAGGGACTGGGTCATTTACCTTCAAATTTGTCATAGAACTTGGAATGCAGAAAGTACTGGGTTGTCTCTGACCACTGGGGGAAAGTAGGTGAGATGCAGGCAAACCAAGGAATAACATCAGAGTCATATGACCTGTCTAGATCTGAAAAAGTAGGTGAATCTTAAACCTATAGTCTCCCTTTCTTCATACTTTAGGAAGAGGAAGTACTCTTCTGTTCTCCTCTGGGCACTTCTCTCTTTCTCTCTGTGTGTATATATGGCCAAGGGTAATATGGGATTTTGTTTTGCTTGACTATACATTTGTAGCAGTATCTATTTTTCTTGCTTTTTTGGTATTGGAGGTGAGGGAGAATGTATACCGCAAAATAAAATAAAATTGATTTTAAAATTGAAAAAATTCTTACCTCAAAGTAGTCATTTGAATGCTTTTGTTTTTTTTTATTATCAATCTACAGTCAGGAACCTCAGAGACTTTCTATTCTAATATATACTTGAACAAGAATACCTTCTTTTATGTCTCTAAGGTCTCTGTTCAAAAACTCCAGTGAGGAAGAGGAATCCACTGACTTTTGAGACAATCGTCTCATACCTATACACATATTTAAATTGTTAGGAAGTGGTTCCTTTCATTGAACCTAATTTTGCATCTTTGCAACTTCTACCCATCACTCCTAATTCTTCCATTTAATCTTTTTGTCATATGATAGCCATTAAGATGCTTAAAGACACATATCATGGTTCTTTTAAGTCTTCTTTCCTCCAGGTTAACTATCCCCAGTTCCTTTGATCTTTCCTCTGTGGCTTCTTTTCCAGTCCTCTCCTGGTCATTCCCTTCTCAACACTTTTCAGCTTTCCAACACGTAATATGGTACTCAGAAGTGAACAGAATATGTTAAATTTGGTTAGCCAGAACACTTGTGGATGCCAATGAATCATGTTGGCTAGATTGAGGACATGGCTTTCTATGGTCAGTAGGTTAGTAATGATTTGAAACTGACTCATCTTTTGAGAAAGAAATGACATTCATCTTCACATTTGGTTCCTACTTGATTTTAGATACTATACAGCTCAAAATGCAGCCTATTGATAGATTTTTGGTTGTTGTGAAATACAGTTGATTCATACTGGGCTTGAATTCCATTAAGGACTGCCTCTTCCTCCCCCACCCCAAGGTGTTATCTAGGCATGATTCCTCAATACTATAAATATGAACTTGGTTTTTTGAATCCAAGTATAGAAAATTTCATTTGTCATTGTATTTCATTCTATCTGATATTGTCAAGCATTATATCCTGTCATCTCTTTAAGTATAGACTCAGTCATTCAAAATATTAGCTATCTCTCTAAGTTTTATGTTATTTGAAAATTTGTTCATTAATGAAATATAAGTTTCTTTAAAAACTTGTATACGAGCTTACTCCCCTCCTGGATCACTGTCTTGTACTGGTAGAGGAAGGGGCTTGTGTAACTCAGTGAAACTATGAGCTATGCCATGCAAAGTTACCTAAGATGTATAGGTCATAGTGGAGAATTCTGACAAAACTTGATCTGCTGGAGAAGGAAATGGCAGACCACTCCAGTATCTTTGCCAAGAAAACCCCATGGGTGGTCCATGGGGTCATGAAGAGTAGGACACAACTGAACAACTTAGTGACAACAACAACACGAGCTTACTAATTCTCACTAAATGCTTCTTTCTCAAGCCAAATTGTTTTTATTCAGTGGGGCTTAGCCTACCAAGAATCCTATTGTCCATTCTTTTTCCCAAAAGATTGGTAGAGGGAAATAACACTGACTTTTGCAGATAATTGGGAAATCTCATTAACATATTTTGGTAGATTATGCAGGTAGAAAGTGTATTAAATATTTTCCTCTCTTTTAGTATCAAAATTTAATTCACTTCTATCCATCTAGCATATAGGCAGTATCTCCCCCAAAGTCCATTTCTCTAGTCTTATAATCAAATGGAAGAATGTGGCCAAAAGTCCTAATTGGGGAAACCTCCTGGATTTGCTACCACAGGCTAATTTCTTTTCGTTTAATCTTGAGTAGAGATAATGTTTCAAACCCTAGGGGAAATTAGAAGAGTTTTTATTTCAGGCCTGGAGAATAGTGAAATTTCTTTAGGCCCTGAGGTCAGGAAGTACCTTTGGAGTAGTCCCTCACTGTTTGCTTTAAAATGGTTATGATTTGACATGATAATTGTAGATGACATTAATGTTCCTCTTTCAGAGAGAGATAAATCTAAAATAATTTTTTTTTAAAAAGGGAAAATATAGAATTGTCAAGTACTATTGTGCTTATAGCTGCTTGAAGAATTAAAATAGAAATGAGTTTTTCTTAGAGCTGACTTAATAAGTCTTTCAGTTGATTTGATACCAACATTTGTTCACATTCCCCTTCACATTTATTCCCCATCTCCAGTACCACTTTTTGATTTTGGTAGAGCAAAGTTCATTTTATACACCAAAGGAGAATATCTCATTTCTAATAATTTTATTCTCTGGAATGCTTAAATTTTGCTGTCATCTTTTTGTTATTATGATGTTCATGAGCTTTGGGAGTATTTAGAGTCCTTGGATACTGTGCTGTACTTCTGCTTTACTGGGTCAGGAAAAGGGGCAGTGAAAGCAGCAGAAATTATCTTTCAATTTTCAAACCATCTCTAGTAGAATGTTACTTCTTTCTCTTTAAAACTTAGAACTTGTGTTTTAACTTTTAGGTAATAGTTATCAGGGGAATATCTGTAAGAAAGGTAATAATTTTAGTCATTCATTTTTAGCATGGGGAAAGTTTGATTTGACTGACTATGTTTGCCAGCTTGATGAGTCATTCGGTCGAACTGAATTGTTTATTAAAATAAAAAACAAATTATGTATAGATCTATTTGTTAACATTTGAGAGTCTAAAATAGATAAGGAAAACCTACAACTATGTATTTGTAGCCCGAGAAAATTGAGGCCATATTTAAGCAAGAGGCAAAATTGGAAACAGTGATTTAGGAAGAAAGGGAACTGTGTTTTGGAAGTCTGGCAGTTTCACATCTGATGTAACAAAATTCTGTGAGAAATGAGAAAAATTTTGCAAAGAGCCGAAGCCACATGGGGCCACAGGAAGCTAACCTAAAAGGAAAAGAAATCTTGCTCCTTACACTTTTGGGGACAGACATATGTTGTATATAGCCACAGTCCTTTGCCAGAATCTAAGTTGAAGGTCACCTCTCAATACTAGTATAGACACATTTGTACCTAAAGAAGCCTTTTGCTGTAGCATTAACCTATTCCCATAAACATCAATTTTAACTCGCTGAATATATTTGTTGATTATGCCTAAAACTTCAGGAGTCAGAAGACCTAAGTTCAAATCCCACATCTGATGCTTACTACCTGTATTTACTTGGTAGAGTCACTTAATTTTCCTGGTTCTCAGTTTTTTCACCTGTAAAATGAAGGGTTGGATTACATGACCTCTGAGGTCTTTTCTAGCTCTATAATTTTGATTCTATGATCCTTTTAGGTCTACTCTGTCACCAGTAGAAGGCACAGGATACCTACAGCCCCACCTAGTTATCTGTACTCCAGGACATTATAGTTCTGTACCCAAAGGAGGGACAGCTTCTGTTAGGTACTGGCACTCATTTTCCTCCCTGAATATTCCTCTCCTCTCAGCCTTACCTGCCCATTATGTGGGAGACCCAGTGACTGATAATCTGCTTCTACCATAATAGTTAAAGGACAAGCCTTGTGGGATTCTTAATCTCTTTAATCCCATTTTTGGCGGATCTCTTTCCCTATTCTAACACCACTGCTAAAACCATTGGGGGCAACCTTAAAGGGGGAAAAGGAACCACCCCAAGGCAACCTGAGGAATATCTCTGGAAGATGACAGAGAGAGAGTCATATTTTTTCCCTTAGTGATGGGTATATAGGGATATTTATGATCTATTTGTATCTAATGGTGGGGGGAGGGAAGAAAAAAGTGGAGAAAATAATTTCAGAAAATTATATACATAAAAATATATATGTATATACTATATATACACATGCATATATATTTAAATTTATTATATACGTTAAGGGAATAGCAAGTTGTACATAATAAATTTTCAGTTTCATGTGCAATCTTTTCTTATATTTTGTTATAGAAATTCTTGTTTTATCCCATAAGTTAAAGATAAAATAAATTAAAAAAATAATAACACTCCTTAAAAAGATGTTTTTATGGTTGAAAAACTCAGTTGTTATTGCTCTTAGCACCAATTAATAGAACTACTTCTTTATTATTCTCCCCTTCCTATGCCTCCCTCATACTCATTATATGTGTCCTTCAGAGGAAACTTTCAAGTCAAAGGGTTAAGGAGGCAACAAGTGAAACAAAAGTTTTTCTTGGATGATTTTGAATGAATGAAACAGTGTCAGGTGGGAACTGATGGCATCATCTGTTTGTTTAGTTTTTTCCTATAAAATGACAGTAATGATATTTGTACTACTTATCTAACATGGGAGTTTTGAGGATGCATTTTGTAAATTTTAAAGAATTATGAGATATTATTATTGTTACTTATTCAATTCAATAAGACATTTATTGAGTACTTTCTAAGGTCAGGCAGTATATTAGGCACTGAGGATGTGTATGTATATGTACTTATACTATACATATACACATTTATTTGTTATGTTTTTAATTGAGCTTTGTTGTTATAAGCTAGGAGTTCTCGACCTGAGGTAGATGAACTAGCAAAAAAAAATTGGTAACTGTGTTTCAACATGTTATCCTGTGTATTTTATTCTATGCATTTAAACACATTATTTTGAGAGAGGGATCATGGGCTTCAGCAGATTTCCTAAAGGGTCCATCCCTGACAAAAACTCAGTAAGTACTCTGACTATCCATAGAACAGCTGTAGGTGATGCTGCACTATGTGATGCTGCACTACATGATGCTGTAGAAAGCTCTGGTTATTGTAGTTCATGCTACAATGATGAACCTGATGGAAGTCTGTCTCTTTGTTTCTTAGCCTTCTGATTACTGAATGTCCAAGATGATCATTCTTCTGCTTTGATTTCTCCACCATCCACAGCTAGGCTGCTTGATTTGATTCTAGGTTTTCGTGCATCCTTAAAATGTTACTGCAGTCCCCCTTATGATCCATTCTTCTCCCTACCTCTTTGGCTCCTTTTGTGACAGTTGTCTGGGTATCCAGCTGTCATCCGTAGCTGGCACATGTTCAAGCAAGTTTCACCAAATTGCAATGAAGACACTTTCATGATGGTGGACTGGCTGAAATCCAGGACCTTGTGTGAATGGTCTTGTCCTGTCATTCTCTATTAAGCAAGACGTGTACAAAATGGATGAAAGTATTCTCCTGCTGATGATTTGGTTTCATGTGTGTGTGAACATGTGTTCTTTGAGATCAAGCAAAGTGATTGAAGGGTTGTATAATAGGGTCTACCTATGAAAGAGATGATTTAAGGAAGAATAATAAGAACACTTTTTTTATTTCGGCACTTTATAATTTACAACATATTGTACTCAAAAGAGCCTGTGAGTTACATGATGAAATGGGAAGGATGTAAGGGTTTATTTAGAGTTTTGCCTCAAAATTTCCTGCCTAGAATTCTTGCATTTTGTCTAGGCTGCCCTGGGATATCAATGAAGGAGAATCAGAATTGTGTATTGAAAAGACTGCTATGTCTACAGTCAGACAATGTGGGTTCAAGTCCTGACTCTGCTCCTTAATATAGGAAAACCTTGGACATGTCACTTCACCTCTCTTGGCTTCAGTAATCTTATCTATAGGACAAGAAGAATCTTGTGATCCCCCTGCTTCAAAAGTTATGATCCTATGACCTGAACTAATTTTTTTTATACAAGTTGATGGAGAGCCTGGTAGCATCTCCAAATAACTTGGGGTATGAATTGGGAGACAAAGGTTATTTTGAGGTATAGAATCCCTTTTCCTGCCTAGCTGGAAACCTAAATGGATGGTCATTTGGCTCTTCTGCCTGTGACTCAGTTATAAGCTATAATTTGCCTTCTCTCCTTGCGAGAAAATAAAAGTAAGTTAGGTCTTACTTGTTGACTCTCCTCTTAAAATTATGCTTCAGATTCCTTTCCTAGCAGTCATTTTCACATTTTAGTTTATTTTTCCCAAACCCTTTAAGTCAGTGTATAATTCATCCTTCCCTATATTCAGGGCTCAGAAACGCACACCTGTATATTGCATCCCCTTGTAATAGATCCTCATTACTTGACAGTTGCTGAAATCCTATCACTGGAGACTCTCTTTGCTTGGAATATTTTGTAAGCACTTAGTTCATCTTGGCCACCATTTAAGCATTGTGCTGAGGAGTCATGAGTTCTAAAGCCTTTAAAGACTTCAGGATAAAAATCAACATGTGATTTCTTACTGTATATTCATTACTCTTTATGACTTTAATGACCGCATGCTGCAAAAGAGATTCCAAGATAGGGTATAAACACAGCATTTCTCTTTCTCCGTTGGGTAACTTAACAGTCCCCGTGGATTCTAACATGGGGCTAGATTTACCTTTGCTACTGTGAACCATTTTTAATTCACCCCAAATTCAAAACAGAAATCATTTTTTAGATATCTCCTACACGTGAGGCACCATGCTAAATACTTGGAATATAAATGCAAAATAAAAAGCCCTCAACCTCAAGGCACTTATATTCTACCAGTCTGATACAAACATGTTCATACCTATGTATCACACACATGGATGTGTACATAGGTATGCATACATATAGACATGGATGCAATCCTTCACCCCAGAGAAACAGATTTTATAATTTCATTTTCTAAGATGTCCTAAAGTACCTCAAGGGAGGAAGTTCTTCCTAATCTACAACTTAAATTACCTGAGCTTCAGTCCTGAATTACCAATGACCGAATGCACATTTCCAGCTGGATGTCCCATAGACCTCTCAAATTCAACATGTCCATAACAGAACTCATTATCCTTCTCTAAGCTGGTAGTACATATAGGTATTTCTTAAGGTGATTTATATGCATATACACACATACATACACACAAATATGTATATATATTTCATCTTATATATGCATATATATATGCAAATAGTCTCACTACAAACATGCTGCAACTTGATGTACATAGCGATTTACATGTTGTATCAGTTTGATATATGTTTATATCTATAGTATATATATATATACACACACACCATGCTTATGACATATAAACAGTTAAAACTCTATATAATAAATTCAATATGCATTAATATATGTATGCACACACAAACAAATACAATCATCTGAAAGAGAGAACACTAACAGCTAAAGATATATGAAAAGTTTCCCATAGGAGGAGAAACATGCCATGAATCTCAAAGGAATCCCAGGATTCTAAGAGGGAGAGGTGAGGAGTGAATGCATTCCAGGCATAGGGGTCAGCTTGAATGAAGCAACAGAGATGGGAGATGGAGCGCCAAGCTGGGGAAACAGTACATAGATCAATTCTGCTGAAACACAAAGTATGTAAAGAGCACAAAGGTGAACTAAGCCTGAAAATGTAGGGTAAAGGCAGATTATGAAGGGCTTTAAATGTCAAGCTGAATACTTTATATTTTACCCCAGCAGTAATGGCGAGGGGGCTCTATAGTATCTTGAGCTGGGGAGTGATTTGGTCACATGACTTTGGCAGACCATTTCTGTAACTGTGTGGAGGGTAGACTGGGGAAGGGAGAGAATAGAAGCCATGACTCAAGATAGACTGTTTCATTAATCCATGTGAGAAGCAATGAAGGCCTACAAAGTGGCAGTCCTGTGAGTAGAGAGAAATGGTTGAATATGAGATATATTGTGGAGGTAGACTTGGCAACTGATCGGATAGATGGGAGGTGGTGTGGTGTGAGAGAGGAGAATGAATGGAGATTGATTGACCACTGGGTGGCTGGATGATGGTGTCCTCATCAGCATTTAGAGAGGGCCTGTTTACTTCAATTTTCTTATTTGGCGTATATTGGTCTTCAACAGTTTCAGTCTATTACTTTGCTTTGTAGCTTGCCACTTATTGACCAGTAGTGTGGTCAGTAGAAGAAAAAAAATTAGTTGATGCTAAGGGATTAACATTTTCAGGGAAATGACAAAGTATTGCAAATTTTTGGGGGCCCAGATTGAGAGCTTTCATCTGAAGAAAACCACTTTTCTTCCTTAAGAAGTTTGGAAAGTCACTTGAAAATTCTGGTGTGTTGGCCAAGTCACACAATTAACAGATTGTTGTTTCTTGACCTTGCCAAGTATTGACAAGAGGTACATCCTGTTGTTCAGCAAGGTCACTACTCAGCTGCATTGCTTCATTATTGATCTGGTTCAGGCCTTAGATCCCAGTGGAGCAGGGATAGACGGCATTCTTGGCTCTGCAATACATTTTGGCTTCAATTTGACACTTACTCCAATAGACAGCTTAGGTTTTCATGCACACTTGACAAGGAAAGAAATAAGCTAGATGTATTTGGTGACTCTCTTATAGGATATCAGGGGAAATTATTTAGAAGGAAAATATTCATGGTATCGGTTACGTGAAATGAGGTGATAGAAAGATGAGGGAGACTTGACAGACTGTTCCTCTTCAGAGCCCAATGAATGTGCTAATGGGGTGGGGAACCACATGTGGCCTCAATCTTTTACATGTGAAGATGATGATACTGAACCATTATTAAATGTCCTTCTCCCACCTCCAATAATGGTCCTTTGATGTTTAATATGCCTTTCCTTTAGTGCCTATTATGACCATGGGTGAGGTGTGTGGTTGTGTTTAGAAGTGTTATCCGTAGAACGGTTCTGTTGTTGAATGGGCTTGAAGATTTTGAGCAGAGTTAGCATTATGGTCCTGGATTTTGAGCTTGTGTGGAGATGTGGAGTGGGAGTCTGAGGATGAGTGAGTAAATAATGTAGCTCCAGGTCAGGGCACATGTGAGAGGAAAAGTGATGAGGTCTTGGAACCAGAGAAATGCTATGAAAATTGACAGTGTGGGAGCTCTTAGGATAGAACATTTGAGCCTGAATCAGAAATAGCACATGAAACGTGAGAATCAGCACAAGCATCACCTGCATTCATACTTCCCTAGAGACACTGGGCTCAAGCCTGGAATCTTAGTGACTCCCAGGAACCCCAGTCCCATTTGGGGAGGAACGTTCATTTATCAATTTTGGTGTTATTTCACAGTAGGGAATTCAGAAAATGCTAAGTGGCATAATACCAAAACTGATTACAGCCCTCCTCAATACCCCTAATTAGAAGGGGATGCGGGTTGGAGGATGTACAGTAAGCTTAAGGAATATGATTATAACAAGAATATGAAGAGGTCTGTGTCATATGAATGGCAATAAAGTGTCTTTCTGGGGGTAGAGAGAAGGGTTGGATTCAATAGGTGTTGTAGAGGTATAAATGGCAAGATTTTTCAATTAATTAGATATGTGGAGTGAGAGAGTGAAGAGAATGAATATAGTGCCAAGCTTACTAATCTGTGACACTAGAATAATAGATATAGATTTGATTGTGTAAAAAGAAGTCTGGAACAGGGGTGGGCATAGGAAGAAAGATCCTTTTATGGACATGTTGAGTCTGAGAGGTCTATGAAATATTCAGCTGGAAATGTGCATTAGACACTTGATGATTCAGGACTGGAGCTCAGGTGATCTAGGTTGTTCGTTAGAAAGAACTTCCTCCCAAGGGAATTTAGGCCATATTACAAAATGAAATTGTATAATCTGTTTCTCTGGGAACTTTTTCAGAAACAGTGCTTCATATGTGCTACAAACATATCCTTAGGATGCTGGGTCAGAGTCTTAGAAAAAGCACTATATCTTAAAGAAATCCAAGCCTGTTTCTTAAATTTCTCTTTATAATTGATTCAGTACTTATGAGACAATGAATTCCGTACCATGTAATGATAAGGTAAGCCAGTCTGTGCCACAGCAAAGACTCCTGGCACCAGGGAAAAGGATATTCTCTCTGCAACACATTGGGGAAGGATATTGAAACATGCCTTACATCAAGGAAATTTCTGTGATGGGTAACTATAATGGCGTGCCTCCTGAGTCCTTGAGCCCAAATGTATCTTTCTATGAACAATCCAAACCATCTAAAGGGACCAAAATCACCCAGTTGAGTTAAACCTACCAAGAAGTTATAACAGCTTCCTTCTTCTTCTCAAATATCCTGGCCATTTCTACCCATGTGCATCCTGAGGCTATGGTGCAATAGTAGAGACCAGTTGCTATAGGTAGCTGCAAGATCTATCAGCCTTAGTGCTTATAGCCACAGCTTCTTTCCCTGGCCTTGGTGCTGAAAAGTCTGCTAATAATGTGCTAACAATTATTATACAATAGCTATTGTATAATGGGATGTACTGTACTTTGAAAAAACCCTTGGTTTTCCTACCTCAGTCTTTTCTCTCTTCAATAGCACATATGTGCTCTTGTTGTGTTTTCTTAGCCTTCCTGCATCCCTTCCCTTCGGCCCTGTCATCTGGAACCTCTCATATCTGGATTTTCTATGTCTTCCAAGTTACAAACTTCTATTTACCTAGTTAATTGACATATTAGATGTGACCTCATAAATTGGAAAATATTTTTTCCCATCTGAGTGAGACCCTTCCTCTTACCACAACTGATTATTACTGATCCTGGAACTGTCCTGACATGTGAAGTAAAGATGGACCCAGATTTGATGTAACAGTGGATAATACTCTGGGAAAAAATTATTGTAAGACCATAATGGACTCCTGACCACTTATTGTTCTGTCATGTCCTGAAGATTATCATACCTGAAATTTCTTGGCAATATCCTTGGTTATGTTACTTCCTCTTCTTTTCCTGACTCCCCAATTCTGCTTTGAAGGTGGCAGTCCCAGCCTCAGTGTGTGTGTGTGTGTGTGTGTGTGTGTGTGTGTGTGTGTGTGTGTGTGGGTATGGGTGTATGGTGTGCTGGTAGTGGTGGCAGGCTGTTCTAATATTCTTCCCTTGTTGCCCTTGCTTCTTCCTGTCTGCTCCCTTGGGAGTCTACAATTCATCCATGCTCCCTTACCCTAATATACCAAATAAAAAGGTTTATTTTTTTTTATCATTGACTGATGTTGAATTCTTTTGTGGAGCTCCTTTCATCCATGAAAAAGCTCTAGCAGAATGTAAACTACTTGAGGGTAGGGGCTGATTTTGTTTTTGTTTTTTTTTGTCTTTATATCCCTATGTGCTATGAATAAATGAATAAATCAGTAATTTATTAAATATTTTCACATAGTTGGCACTTAACAAATGTATGCTAAATTGAATTGAGATGGTGTAATTTTAGCCATCCTGGTTAAAAAGAGTCCAAGCCTGAAAATCTGAATTCAAACCTTAGCTCACCTATTTATTGAGTGAGCTTTTCCCTCAGTTTTCCCCCCTGTAAATAGAATTAGATTAGAAGTTTTTTAAGGTCTCTTATACCTCCTAAATCCTATCATTTCCAGGTACGAATGTTCAGAATGTTTTGTTATATCCTTTTAATGAAGGCTACCCAAAAAAGAAACAAGAGCTGTCTTTGGATATAGTAGGTTCACTGGAGGTCTTCAAGGAAAGGTAGGAAGACATATCACTTGTTGACTATGAATTAGAGGGGATTTTTTCCAGGCATGAATTGAATTAGATGTCTTCTCAAGCAATTGTTACTGTGAGATTCAATGGTTATGACTGACCTAGACCTTCCCTTGCTATCCAGAGAATAAGAAGTGGCCAGTTGAATTATCTAACACTCTAATGCCACCTTTAGGACATTTGCTAATCAAGTAACTCCAATCCTCCCCTCACCACCTCAAAGTGAACAGAATCTGTCTTTTTGATAAAAAGTGGGTTTGTCACATGTATCATTTTCTCAAAAGGCCTCTCTCCTGGCACTTTCCACTCGACAACTGGGTAGCCTCTTGCCATATGCCACCCCCTGCTACCATCTGTCATCCAGCCAGTTCGAATGCCAGCCTGCTTCTGTAACCTAGCAGTGAAAGGGTCACTAAATCAGTGTAACAAATCTAAATCAGATCAGTAACAAAGACAATGTAAAAAGTGGGAGTACTGCAGGTGGGGAGCAGGAAACTATTGAACCTCATCACCTTGCTTAATTTGTTGAGCTTTGGTGAGTGGTGGTTGGTTTTGGGGTAAAGGACTAATGAGATGATACTTGTCTGACTGCTGGAGAGTCCGGATAGTTGTCTGTCTCAGACAGACAACTGACAACTAAATATTGGGAAGGAGTTGAAACTGACCAATGAGTTCCTTATATTTTAATCTCTACTATCCATTTCCAGCTGCTTCCTTGTCCTCATTGTCATATTCTTTTGTATGAGAGAACCAACTAGCAGAACAGAACTCTATCTCTCTCTCTTTGTCTCTCTCTTCTCCCCTCTATCTCCTTCTCCATCTCTCTCCTCTCTCTCTTTTTCTGTCTCCTATCTCTTCTCTCTGTATCAGTGTCTTTGTCTCTCTGTCTGTCTCAGTCTCTGTCTGTCTCTCTCATTTCTATTTCTAGGAAGGCCATTTTCTCTCAACGAAATGTCACTTATACACTCATATCTGTGTTTTCACTGACATGGATAAATCCTGGAGTGGAAACTCCCTCTACTGAAACTGGCAGCTTATCTGTAACTTGAAGTCAATGTGAATGTTTTTAACTCTTTTTGTGCAATGGACCCCTTTGGCAATCTGGTGAAGTCTATAGTCTCTTTCTTAGAATGTTTTTTAAATACATAAAAACGTAGGATTAAAGAGGAAATAAATTATATTGAAATAGTTATTAAAATGTTTAAAAACATTTGTGGATCTCAGGTTAAAAAACTGTTTATGTAGGTTCCCTGGGCCACTGAGAAATTAAGTGACTGTTTGTTACACACATAGTATGTGCAAGAGGCAAGACTTGAAGCCAGATTTTTCTGACTCGAAAAGCTGGCCCTACATCCACTGCACCACGTTTCCTTTTTGTTTTTTAAAGCACACACTTCCTAATGCACTTCCTTATAACAAATATGAAGCAGTTCATCAAAACAAACCAACACAGCAAACACATGTGACAATCTGCATAACATTTTGTACCCATAATCCACCAACTTTCTACCCACAGTGAGGGAAGGAAATTTCATTACTAGTTCTTTATTGTCATTGCATTTAATCTAACCTTTTATGACATCAGTGAGGTCTTTAAAGACATATATAGACTAATGGACCTAAATCCTTTGTTTTGAGCAAACCCAGTATGTGGAAATTTGATTTAATGTGTGAAAAAATTAGATTTTTAAAAAAGTTTCATTGCTTCATAATAGGATTTGCCATAAAATGAACATTTTCTTTAGTACTTTTGTAAAAGGATCCAATTTACACAACATTAATTTACATACTTTTTATAATGAATCTTGTATATGAAGTGAGATACACCTGAAGGATAGACTATTCTTGACTGCCAAGGCATTCACCTCCCCATGGCTAATCCCTGCTCTTGACCCCATCTTCTCTACCACTTCTAGGACTTTTGCTCCCTTGATGATTCATCTCTATCCAATATGTTCAATATTTCCTTTCCCACTGTCTCCTTTTTCTGGGCTCCTCAGGTTTCTCCTCTTTTGGGAAAATTATCAGCCTTTACTTGACCCATTTGCCTATTTTAACTTCCAATCTGTTTCTCTTTTTATTTTCATCAACAACTTTCTTTGACTCTCCTTGTCACTACCTACAGTCAACACCCATTCTCTCCTTGACACCAAAAAAATGGTTTCTATCACTTCTGCTATACTGAAATTGTGTTCTAGAAAGTAACAAACCTGCTGGTGTTTTCTCAGTCTTTGTCCTCAACTTCTCTTTACCTTTTATCTTATTGATCTTCTCTTCTTAAGACTCTTTCATTCCATGCTATTATATTATTCTTGTTCTTGTTTTATCTTTCTGACTCCTTCACTGCCTTATCTTTTTGCCTAGGATCCCTAAATGTGGGCATTTGTTTGCCTTTAGACCCTGGACTTTTGCCCTTCTTCCTTTTTCCTGGAGATCTCATTTATTCTCAAGATTTCATCTATTATGTCCAGATAGATGACTCTCAAATCTTTATCTCTAGCCTTAAGCTCCCACTATTATTCCAGTCCATTTCTAATGGCCTATTTGGAATTTCTACCACCCCAATTCAGTAGATGATCTCTCCATATCTGCACTATTGCGATTGATTTCCCATTAATCTCCCTACCTTTAATACCCCTTTTATTGTATTGCTATAAAACTGTGCATACCCTTTGATACAACAATACCATTTCTAGGTCTGTATCTCAAAGACATCATAAAAATGGGAAAAGGACCTATCTATCTATCTATCTATCTATCTATCTACATCTATATATCTATATATCTATATCTATATATACATATCTATATCTATATCTATATAGATATGTATATATAGATATAGATATATATATATAGCTGCTCTTTGTGTGGTGTCCAAGAATTAGAAATTGAGGGGATGCCCATCAATTGATGAAAGGCTAAACAAGTTGTGGTATATGCATACAGTGGGATACTATTGTTCCATAAGAAATGATGAGTAGGCAAACTTTCAGAAAAACCTGGAAAAACTTGCATGAATTGATGCTGAATGAAGTGAACAAAGCTAGGAAAGCATTGTACACATTAATAGCAACGTTGTGTGAAGACTGACTTTGATAGACTTAATTTTTCTCAGCAATGCAATGATCTAAGACAATTTCAAAAGACTCATGCTGGAAAATGCTATCCACATTCAGAGAAAGAACTGTGGAGTCTGAATGCAGATCAAAGCATACTATTTTCCCCTTTTTTTTCCTTTCTTCTGGTTTTCCCCTTTGGTTCTAATTCTTCTTTACCACGACTAATGTGGAAATATATTTAATATGATTGTAGATGTATGATCTATATCAGATTGCATACTCTCTTGGGGAGATGAGAGGGGAAGGAGGAGGAGAAAATTTTAAACTCAAAATCTTACAAATGTGAGTCTTGAAAACTAAAATTAAATAATAAAATAAAAATATAGTATATCCTATACATTGCTTCCAAACTAATATTACCAAAACACTTAATTTCCTCATGTCAATCTTCAGCTTTATCATAATAAACCCACCCCATCCCAACCAAATCCTTCAGGGCCTCTCTAAAAACTATAGGAAAAGGTCTGAACTCCTCATTTTGGCATTCAAAGCTCTCCAAAGTTTAGCCTCAACCTGTCTTCTTCATCTTATTTTCAATTACTATCTTTCTGATATTTCTGCCCTAGATAAACTTTTCAAATTTTCCTTAAACATGTCTAATATTAAACTACTTTCTCTGTTTTATTTGAGATGCTCCCCCTCCCACACCTGGAATATACCATGTCCCCTTTCTGCTTTTCCAAATCCTACCTGTGGTTCAAGACCTAACTCAAATTGTGTCTCTGTGAAATTTTTCAAGATCATTTAAGCTTATAGTGATCATCCCTTCCTGCTAACTTATCCAGGAGCTATTATCAGAACTACCCATTTGGCAATTATTGACATCCTGCCTTAGAAGGACAATTCTTCTGAGATGGAGATGGGGTGTGAACAAAGGTATGAATGCTGAATTTAGAGGCAGGGGATTTCGGTTTAAATCCAAGTTCTGCCATCTGTGCAAGCTTGGACAAGCTACCTAACTTTTTTGGGCCTCAATTTCCTTATCTGCAAAGAATATGAACTGTATGATCTCTAAGGTCCCTTTCAATTTCAATTCTGTTTTTTATTGTTGTGGTAAATTGTTATTTTCTATGTTACTTCACTTTTCATGTTTTTTTTTTTAAATTAATTCTAGACTAGAGGTCTTCCTCATCTTTGCGTCCCCATAACCACCAATCACAGTGCCTTACACATATAAGGCATCCTTGTTTCCTAATGTGAATATAGAACACATGTAGATTAAACCTCCAACCTAGGTGTCATCCTCAGCCCCTGCTCTCTTTTACCACCATATTCAATCTTTTACCAAATCCTATTGAGTCTACCTTCACAATATCCCTTATATATATGTATTTCTTTCCTCAGACACTGCTGCCTTCCTAGTTCAGGCCCTCATCACTTCACACTTGGTCTCTTGCTGGTCTGGTGGCACAGTGTAGAAAGCACTAGGCCTGGAGCGATTAAGATTTGAGTTCAAATTCCAAATATTTATTAGCTGTGTGATCCTGGGCAAGTCACTTAATCTCCCTTTGCCTCAGTTTCTTCAGTTGTAAAATGGGGATAATAATAGTACCTGTCACATAGAGCTGTTATGAAGATCAAATTAGACAGTATTTGTAAAAGCACTTAGCACGGTGCCTAGCACATAACCGAGGCTTCATAAATCCTTATTTCTTTCCCTTCCTCTTCCCCTTCTAATTGGTCTTCCTGCTCACCACTCCTACCCATCCTCTAAACAGATACCAAAGAAAGTGATTTTTCTAAAGCTCAAGTCTATGTTACTCTCCTACTCAAACTCCATCAGCTCTCTGTTACCTTCAGAATCAAATATAAAATCCTCTGTTTGGCACTGAAAGTTCTTCGCAATCTGGAGCATGCCTCCCTTTCAAGTCTTCTTATATCTCACTCCCTTCCCAGTATCCTATGACACAGCGATGTTGGCGTCCTTGCTGTTTGGCCCTTGCTCAAGATACTCTACCTCCCAGCTCAGTGCTTTTCACTCCCATCTCCCCCATGACTGGACTTCTCTCTCTCCTCATCTGTACCTACTCTCTTCTTTGGTTTTCTTTATGTTTCAGCCACAATCCCAATTCCTGCAAGGAACCTTTCCCATTCCCCCTTAATGCTAGTGCCTTCCCTCTGTGCTTATCTCCAACATAGCCTGTATATATTTTCTTTATACATAGCTGTTTGCATGTCCATTAGACTCTGAGATCCTTGAGGGAAGGAATCATCTGTGCCTTTCTTTATATCCCCAGTGCTTAACACAGTGCCTCACATATTGTAGATGCCTAATTAATGTTTATTGACTTGATGGAGAGAACTGTAGTTACAGTGGAAACGCATTATACCCTTATTATTGAAGGACAGGACCAACACCTTTCTGATTGGCTAACTAAATTGAATGAAACCTTTATTACATATGGCTATCATTTGTGTGGGTCTATGGTTTGACTAGGGAAATATCCAAATCTTTTTACTAAGTTGTATTAGAAAAGGTCTTTAATATAATAAACAGTGAATGGATTTGAAATGGGTTAAATTTAATAATTGTTTTGCATTGAAGGACTAGGAAGGAAAGGAAGAATAGTACTACTGATTTACACTTATATAGCAATTAAAATTTGCAAAGCCCTTTATGCGTGAGTGTCATACCATTTGATTCTCGCAGTTGTATGGAGGTAGGTGCTGTTGTAATCCTCTTTTTATAGGTAGTAATATTGAGGCTCAGAGAGGTTGTGAGTTTCTCACAGTTACACAGCTAATAAGTGTCCAAGGTAGGAATTGAACCCATGCATCCTGACTCCAAGTCCAACACCCTGAGCGAAGTTTTGCATTTAGGCGAGATGTGCTTTGAAGATCCTCCTTTGCACATGTGTTGTCAGTCATTTCCTAACATTTGCCCTTTTCTCCTCATTCCCCAGTGCTATAATTTTATATTCTGACCCATAAGCCAAAATTCAAGAAAGGGTCTTCTTGTCATCTTGTGAGGGTTGTGAATTGAACACACCTCTAGGAAAAGTAGCCCTATCTTTTTGGTCCTTTCTACCTAATGTGGTGCAAGGAAAGCTTGGTCAGTATTTTCCTCCCACATTCTTGCTAAGCTGTTAAATAAAATAGCTACCTGTGTGAATTCGGTATTCACCCTAAATTCTATAATATCTTCATGTCTCCTCTCACTTACTGAGTGAGAAAGGTAAGGAGAGA
Source organism: Notamacropus eugenii (assembly GCF_028372415.1). Classification (NCBI taxonomy): domain Eukaryota; kingdom Metazoa; phylum Chordata; class Mammalia; order Diprotodontia; family Macropodidae; genus Notamacropus; species Notamacropus eugenii. The sequence goes on along the minus strand of NC_092876.1, from coordinate 297,271,120 downwards.
TAGTATTCTTTTCTCCAAGGGCAGAGAGAATGTGTATTCGTTGTTGAGCTTCACAGGATACAAATGCTATGGACTACAGTAGTGAGGTGATGATAAAAATCAGAAGTTCATATAACTTGCCAGTGAAGCAAGAAAGCAATGGGATCTTTTTGTACATGAATTGTAGACCAGTTGGATAAAGAACCCAGGCATGATCATTTAATCTAAAATGTAAATATTTTTTCATATACACATATATGTATGTATATATACACTCATATAGTCTACACACATGGGAAAATGTCCACATACAAATATATTTGGACATATGCATACATGAATAGGAACACAGATGCATACTTTCCCCATATATACATATCCATATGCATGTACATATGTACTGTACATGTAAAAGACTCAGCTTCTTAATACATGTATGTGTATATTTTCTAGCATATACATGTATGAATATGTACTTTGTCTTTGTATGTACAGTTATATGTACACACACATATACTCTTCTTCTTAATACACACCATTGGCTCCAATCAGGCTCAAGCTTGTACACTTTCCATCTTCTGAATGTAAATACAGATGCTCAAAATGACTTGGTTATCCTGGAGATCTTTGGCCAGTTTTACATAGCTGTAGTGCTCCTGTATTCACTTTTTAATCCCCTATAATTTTGCCTCTATTTCCACCACTCTTCTGAATTAGAGTCTCATCTGGATATCTGCATCTTATTGTATTTTCCACTTTTCCACTGCCAGTGTTCTCTTCAGGGTCACCCATGATCTTCCAGTTGTCAAGTATATCATCTTTTCTCATTCTTCTTTCGGCAGAACTTGACACTCTTCCACCATGACCACCATCTCCTTTTTGAAATTCTCTCCTCCTTTGGCTTTTAGGGCATTGAATACTCTTCCTTCTTTTTGGTCGCTTCTGGTTTCTTCATTGGCTCATATTCTTCCTCTTTTCTAAATATGTACCCAAGGCTCAATTCTTGACTCTTTGTTTTTCTTTATTTATTCTCCCATATGAAGGTCATCGGGTCATAGATATAGAGCCTCCCTTCTCATTTACTCTCTTGGGTTCAGGAACTCTAGTATTTGGTTCATTTAAAAAAATCTCTGGCTTATGCTCCTATTCAGTGAAATCCAGGGAACGTCAGTATCAGACTTACATGTTTCCCAGAAAAGGGCTCTCAGTTCCTCTGAGTGCACTCAATCTAACAAGCACATAAAAGCCAGAGAAAAGATTTTACTTACCTGACAAAGTACTGAAAGCACTTATACCATAGCTTATCAACAACTAGGAAAAATCTTTCTTCCTTTTCATAAGGACCCATGTGCTCAATTCAACTTAAACTACTGTTCCAACTATATCATTCTGGGTTGCTAAGAACATTGACCTCCCCCTAACCCCCACCTTATACAATTCTCATGATGTTGTCAATGAAGGCCAAAGTCTAGATTTATTTGTCCATGTCCATGTCCATGCCATGGGGACTCTATGCTCCTTAGTTTCAGCCCCTCCTCTGGTTGCTTTCTGTGTTTATGTTTCTTCCTTTGAAGTGTACCATTATGGTTTACAGTTGGATATCTCTGGGTATCTGAAGCCTTAAGGCTCCCTGGAAGGAAGGGGTCAGAGCTTAAAACATCATTAATACTTTTGGTTCCTTATATTTACAAAAAAGCAATGACTTGGAAAGATCAGTGGCTTTAGAATTCATCACTTAATACAAACCACTAATGTCTCCATGCCTCATTTTCCTCCTCTGTCAAATGAAGGGGTTGGATTATCTGGCACAGAAGGCCCCTTCCAGCTCCATGGTTTGATTCTAGTGCATCTAACCTTAGTATATGGTTTCAGGCCCCATCCAACTTAGGAATCAATGTTGTTTGATTGACTCTTTGACTGTCTGAATGGCGTACAAACTGTGGCTTGTTGAAGGTGAATTGCTCTACTTGGCAGGTTATTTATGAGTCCCATTTATTTCTATTGATTTTAATTATGTGCAATATTTCTATAAATATTCTACATGGGCCCAGAGGCCTTTAATAACATAGGGGATATTTTTCAGGTTGAGTAGAGCAATAGGCAGAAAGGAAAGCATTTGCAGGTCTCATTTCTCTTTGTGCAGAGCCCTTGTGACTCCCCTGTCCTGTCTCAGAGGAGGTGGGCTTTCCTGCTACATTGGTCTTTCTGTGTTTGGAGTGGTTTCCAGCTTGTGTTGTGATGTGGGTATAGTGATGGATGAGTCTCTGCAGCCACACTGATGGCGGAATGGGCTAGTTTTGGTCTCATGTTTCCACACCTTTACATAGACTTGTCCCCTGTACTTGGATTGCCCTCTCTCTTCTTCCTAGTCCCTTAGTATCCCTAGTTCATTCAAAACTCACCTTAAATGCAAACTCCTATACGAACCCTTTGCTCATCTCCCTTTTCCCCCTTCTCCCAGATGCTATTGCCTCCCTGCTGAAATTCCTAGTTGCCTTGAATTTATTTTATATATGCTTTCATGTGTATAGGTTATTCCTCCCCATACAATGTGAGCTCCAAGAGAGCAGGTGCTCTTTCATTTTTGCTTTTTTACCTCTTGTACCGAGCAATGCCTGACACATAGCTGATGCTTAATAAAGGCTTATTGATTGCTTGTTTATTGGTTGATTGTCCCAAGTCCATTGTAGAATGGCCAAAACTGATTTGGCTTAAAGCTGGCCTTATTTATGGGTATTATTGAGTTACAGAGAATGGTCAAAAGTTGTTCAGATTGATTTTCTGCAGCTTATCTCCATGGCAGGCAATTTGCTACTCACCCTTGTTTTCCACTGCCTATATACCAATAAGAGACAGATTACTTTCACCAAATGTTTGGTTAATACCTTTCTGTGCACATCCAGGTGCCAAATCTAGTCATTTCCACCTTCATAACATCTCTTGCATGTTTCCTTCTCTCTACTCACACAGCCACCTCCCTTGTTTGGGCCCTCAACACTCCTTGCTTAGACTACTGCAAAAACCTCCTAATTGGTCTCCATGCCTCCGATCTCTCCCCATTTCTATAGAAGTCCACTTCCACATAGCTGTCAAAGTCAGTTTCCTAAAATGCAGATCTGGCTACAGTACCACCTACTCAATACATTCCAGCAGCTCCTTCTGATCTCTAGGATCAAATGAAAACTTCTTTGTTTATTAAAAGCTCTTTATAACCTGGTCCTGTTCTACCTTCCCAGTCTTCTTAGACTTTACTCCCTTCTCCTCATTTTTGATCTAACTACTTACTTGATCTAACACATTATCCCTTCTCTACCCTCTGTTTTTTTTCACTAGCTGTTCCCTGTGCTCAGAATGTTCACTTTCCTCCCTCTCCATCTATTTCCCTGTTTCCCTTTAAGTCTTAGCTCCTCTTTATCCAGGTCTTTCCTTGTATCTTGCATTGCTAATGCCTTTTTCCCTCTCAGTTACTCTGTCTGTTGCTTATCAATATACATAGTTATTTAATATTTATTTCCTTCATTAGAATGAAAGTTACATGAAGGCAGAGACCAGGTCTTTGTTTTTGTTTGTATGACCAGCACTTGATATAGTGCCTCGTATGCAGTGTGTTTAATAATTGCTTTTTGAGGGGGTGGAGCCAAGATAGCAGAGTAACAGTATGGATTTTCTAGAGCACTCCAGTCAAGTCCAGTCAAATACATGTAAAAAAATGGCTCTAAAACGAATTCTGGAGCTGCAAAACCCATGGAATGATGGAGTGAAGCAAATCTCCAGCCCAAGACAGCCTGGAAGGTCACCTGGAAGTGTCTATTAAGCCAAACTGGGAACAGAGTGCATGGGCTGTGCCAGCACAGACAGGACCTGAGCAGACTAAGGGGAGACTGAATCTGTCTCACCTGTGGCAGTTTCCAGACTTCAGCACCCCCAAACACCCAGGATAAATTAGAAGGTCAGTGGGAAAAGCCTGTGGGACCAGTGCAGGAGAGTGGAGTGGTTCAACCCCAGCCCCCAGGCAGCTGAGGTGGGAGGAGACAGAGAAACCCAGGCAGCAGCCACAGAAGCAGCAGGGGCAGAGGCAGCAGCTGTTTCTGGAGTTCTAGGCCCACAAATTGTGGGGGAATCAAGCAGCTGACAGTACACCCCCACCTCCACTGGAAGCAGAGATTTACCTTAACAAAGAGCTCAAAAGTCAAGTAAATGGCTGGGGAAATGAACAAAAATTGGAAAAAGAATCATACTGTAGAATCTTACTTTGGTGACAAGGAAGACCAAAGCAAGTAAACAGAAGAAGATGAAGTCAAAGCTCCTCCATCCAAAGCCTCTAAGAAAAATATGAATTGGTCTCAGGCCATGGAAGAGCTCAAAAAGGATTTTGAAAATCAAGTAAGAGAAATAGAACAAAAATTGGAAAGAGAAATGAGAGTGATGCAAGAAAATCATGAAAAACAAGTCAATTGTTTGCTAAAGGAGACCCAAAAAATGTTGAAGAAAGTAACAGTTTAAAAATAGACTAAGCCAAGTGGCAAAAAAAAAAATACAAAAAATCAATGAGGAGAAGAATGCCCTAAAAAACAGAATTGACCAGATGGAAAAGGAGATCCAAAAGCTCACTAAAGAAAATAATTCCTTAAAGGTTAGAATGGAGCAGATGGAAGCTAATGACTTTATGAAAAGTCAAGAAATTATAAAACAAAACCAAAAGAATAAAAAAATTGCAGACAATGAATGTGAAATATCTCATTGGAAAAACAACTGACCTGAAAAATTGACCCAGGAGAGACAATTTAAGAATTACGGGAGTACCTGAAAGCCATGATCAAAAAAGAGCTTAGACATCATCTTTCATGAAATTATCAAGGAAATCTGCCCTGATATTCTAGAACCAGAGGGTCAAATAAATATTGAAAGAATCTATAGCTTGCCTCCTGAAAGAGATGCCAAAAGAAAAACTTCTAGGAATATTGTAGCCAAATTCCAGAGTTCTCAGGTTAAGGAGAAAATATTGCAAGCAGTCAGAAAGAAACGACTTGAGTATTGTGGAAACACAATCAGGATAACACAAGATCTAGCAGCTTCTATATTAAGGGATCAGAGGGTGTGGAATATGATATTCCAGAAGTCAAAGGAACTAGGACTAAAACAAAGAATCACCTACCCAGCAAAATTGAGCATAATACTTCAGGGGAAAAAGTGGTCATTCAATGAAATAGAGGGCTTTCAAGCATTCTTGATGAAAAGACCAGAGCTGAATAAAAAATCTGACTTTCAAACACAAGAATCAAGTGAAGCAGGAAAACAGTAAGGTAAACAGGAAAGAGAAATCATAAGGGACTTACTAAAGTTGAGCTGTTTACCTTCCTATGTGGAAAGATAATATTTGCAACTCTTGAGACTTTTCTCAGTATTTGGATGAGGGATTATATACATATAGACAGAGGGCACAGGGTGGGTTGAATAGGAAGGGATGGTATCTAAAAAATAAAATTAAGGGGTGAGAGAGGAATACATTGGGAGGAGAAAGGGAGAAATGGAATGGGGCAAATTATCTCTCATAAAAGAGGCAAGAAAAAGCTATTTCAATGGAGGGGAAAAGTGGGGAGGTGAGAGGGAAAAAGTGAAGCTTACTCTCATCACATTTGGCTTAAGGAGGGAATAACATGCACACTCAGTTCAGTATGAAAATTGATCTTACACTACAGAAAAGTAGGGGAGAAGAGGATAAGTTGAGGGTGGGGGGATGATAGAAGAGAGGGCAAATGGGAGGAGGGGGCAATTATAAATAAATTCTTTTGGGGAGAGACAAACTCAAGAGGGAATAGAATAAATGGGGGACAGGAAAGGATGGAGGGAAGTATAGTCTTACACAACATGACTATTATGGAAGTCTTTTGCATAACTACACATGTATAACCTATATTGAATTGCTTGCCTTCTCAGTGAGGGATGGGGTGGGGAGGGAGGAAGAGAGAGAAGCTGGAACTCAGAGTTTTAAAAACTAATGTTAAAAATTATTTTTACATGCAACTGGGAAATAAGAAATACAGGTAATGGGGTATAGAAATCTGTATTTCCCTACAAGAAAATAGAGCAGATGGGGATAAGGGAAGGGAGGGGTGTGATAGAAGGGAGGGCAGATTGGGGGAAGGGGTAATCAGATTGTATGGTGTTTTGAGGCAGGGGAGGGTAGAGATAGGGAGAAAATTTGAAACTCAAAAGCTTGTGGAAATGAATGTTGAAAACTAAAAATAAATCAATAAATTAAAAAAAAAAGAAACCAGAAGAAAAGAAAAAAATAATTGCTTTTTGATTAATTGATTGTTTAGATCTGGGGATAAAAAAAAAAGCATGAGGTAGTTATTGCTACTAAGAAGCTTAGTTTCTATTAACAAAGATGGGAAATGTACATTAAAAGGCAATTCACAGTGTAAGACTGTATTTATTAATTCATTTAGGACTGAATGTGTTGCACAGACCTAATAGGCTTTGGAGGCTTCAGGAAGAACAAGGAGGGTTTGAGCTACTTCTTTAGGCCTCCTTAACCAGACCACTCAGAAGTCATCTTAGACTCTTCATGCTTGCCCGGCTATCATCAAGACAAATGAGGTTTTCAATTTAGAAAATGAATTAAGGAGAGTGTGAATTTACATTTTACCACAAAGAGCCCTGCAGTAGCAGTAGGTGAATCTTGGCTCTGCTGTTTGCTCTCTGTATAACTTTGGGTTAATCAGTTATCATCTATGGATAACAGTTCCTCTGTCTTTAAAAGGAACAAATTAGACTAGATGACCTCGTGGATGAAGCCCCTTCCAGTCCCCCTGCCCTTTTCCCTTCTCTCTACAGTGACTGTCCTCTCCTCTCTCCCTGCTCCTCTATCTTTCCTTCTCTGTCTACCTTCCCTCTCTTCTATCTTCTCTTCCATTTTCCATTTCTCTCTCTTCTTTCTCCCATTCACTTTCTTCTCTCTCCTTTTCCCCCTCTCCCTTTACCTTCTCCATTTTCCCTTTTCTCTCTCTTCCCTTTCCTCTCTCTGCTTTGTAAATATTATCATTTTAAATAATATAACTTGTTGATTCTACTAGCCCTAACTTACCTCTAACAAAGGCTTAAATTTCCCTTCCTTCCCAGATGCTTTTGATCAAGTATAGCTACAATTGTATTTGGGAGGAACTCCATTGTCTTGTCTCCTGACCCTTGCAGGCTTTGGTGATAGCTCATCATTTAGCAAAGAAATTGCCTTTATACAGTCCGTCAGCTTTTAAAATCTTTTTTTAGAAAACTTTTCCTTTTGTTTGCCTCGGTGTTCTTCCTGGATCCTGCTGAACCCCATAGTGCTTAGAATCAGACCAAAACCTTTGCTTTTGTCTCAAATGATCCTCCAGTCTTCAGAGAAGAGAGCAGGGACAAATTCAGAGAATTTCATTTCGGGTTCAGAGGCAGCGGGATCGGTTCACAGCAGTAGGAATCATCTGAGTATTTATTTCATTTAAGAAAATATTCCTGGGCTGAGGCCTCCACACTCAATTTTTCTATCTCCCATTGGAATGCATCAACCAATGTAACTTTTCCATTCTTTCACCATAGATACTGTGTTTGGACCAACACTATACATCTCTTGGCTGCTGATAGCACAGCCCCTATCAATTTAGTTTGAATTTATTAAACTCCATTTCTGAGCGATTGTGTATCATGGCAACTTTGAGGCTATATATATAGACTCCTGTCCTATATTTCTAACTTCTTCTCTATGTTTGTACTTCCCTTGGCCCTGAATTTTTGTGCTCCTCTGAAATCCCTGATCGCTTGCCATAAAATCTCTGGGCCTCTTTCCCACCTGTTCCCTTGTGTTATTTATAATAGGCCAAGGAGAAAATGCTCATTCAAATTTGAAAGAGGAGGATGTGTCAGAGAAGGGAAAGATTTGGCAATGCTATTTGGAGTTGGAACCTCTGACATAAAGAAAAAAGAGATGTGCTGAGCAAGGATTGCAGTAGAAGGTACCTATTGAGCCTTTGACAGTGAAGAGAAAAAATGTCCTCTGAGCTGGTGTCAGGGTAGGAGCATTTACTGGAAGTGTGATGCAAGATTTCAAGAATTGATTATTTTAGTGTGAAGGGATTGTTGTTTAAAAGTAAAACAGGTTAGAAATGATTATTGTCACCCTCATTTTGACAGGCCTAAAATAATTGAAGGAGTTGTCTATTGAGGAATATGAGAAAAAATTTGACCCTTGGAGGGAAATGAAGGTTTTCCACTGGATCTTGACCAATCACTATAAACTCCAAGGGTTACTGTTTTATGGGCAGAAGAAAGTGTAAAATGCTCAGGGCATCAGGCAGGCAAGGTTCATTGTTTCTAGAAACTTTTTATTTGCCACAATACCTGTGCAACAATCATAACTGTTTGCCTTGGAATAGCAATATTCCTTTTTCTTTGAATCTAGGCCTGTGATCTCATCAGCATGGAGAACTCCCTTTCAGAAATAACTTCTACTGTTGCAGATTGGAAACTCACATGAAATTCAGTCTTAGTTGCTGGAGGTGTTCAGAGGTTGAGCGACTTGCTTGGGGTCATATAGCTTATATGCATGGAAGTAGGATTTGAACCCTTATTTTCGTCATTCCAAGACCAGTCCTCCATTTATTATACCATTCCATCTCTCTATCAATATTATTTGTAAATTTTGTACTTAAGGTTATCTTGGTACATGTGTCCAAAGCAGAAGTGAACGAATCCTCTATCCAGAGAAGAATGAATGATATCAGAGTTTAAAAGTTACTAGAGTTTTCATTCAAATGTTAGATTTTTGGGGGCACCAATCAATTATATATCCATGGTCCTTTTATTTGAGTTTATTATTTTCTAAAATCTCTTCCTTCTTTAATGTTGCATGAATACCACTTGTGATGCTTTCTATTTGTGTGACTTTGGATAGATCTCATAACTTTCCTGAGTCTAATTTTCCTGATATATAAAATGAAGTGGTAGGATTAGAGAGTCTCTGAGATTCCTTCTGTTCTGAGTTTATAATTCATGATGAAGCTGATAGGTTTCCCCTTTCAGAGAACTCTGCTGAATCTACATGTAGCAAAACAAAAAGAAAAGGAAGAAATCCACAAAGCATATGGATATTTTATTTTCATGTCACCTCCAGAATGAAAGAAAAAAGCTGTGTGTCAGACTGCATTTTCCATCTGAATGTGTTGGTGACCACGTAAACAAAGTTCCAGTCAGACAAAATGGGATTTTGAACAATCGTATAAAGGTATATACAGATTTGTAGATCACTCTGGTTCTCTAAGTCACTTTAAAAGTAAGGATTACAAAGTGGGCGGCCTTCTGGTGCAGGTGTTCTGCATTGGCTGTCTTCAATTTTTGTGTGCAGTGGGTAATTAAGGGCTTAGTCCCTTTTCTTAGTATCTGAAGAGCTTACTGAGTGAACCTGTTTTTCACATTCTGACCCATGGTTTGCGAATTTGGAGGGGATTGAAATGGTAACCATATTCAATGCTTTTAAGCTGTATAATACTTTTACTAAAGGATCTAGACTTTAAGTGATTTGTATCCTGTGTTTTTCTGTGTTTTCAAATCAGTCATTTTATTTTATTTTTTGTGAGGCAATTGGGATTATGTGACTTACTCAGAGTCACACAGCTAGTAAGCATCAAGTTTCTGAGGTTGGATTTTTTGAACTCAGGTTCTCCTGACTGCAGGGTCAGTGTTTTCTATTCACTGTGCCATCTAGCTGCTCTTCTAAATTAATCATTTTAATCAACACCAAGAATGTTGCAAAACTACCTCACTGAAATCCATAGTCATTTGAAAGAGATCTATATAACCATCCATAATGGAAAAACAAAGTGAGGGGAAAATATATATTATAGGGAATTTGACATGTAGCTGGATGGACACCCCATTGAATTACTCTATTAATATCGAGCTCTTTGACAGGAGCTAGAGATGATCTGGATTTAAGAGAAAGAGATTAGACTGCACACATATGGGAATTGTGCAGGGTTTTTAATGATCCTAAACTGCTCAGTGCACCCAGAGTCCATTTATATGGTTACAAATCTTGGGACACCATGATCTTGGAAAAATCAAAATTGCGAATGTCCCAACAAGCAATGGAAAGACACCTGGTTATCTTGTAGAGTACTTTAAAGGTAGTAGGCACTTAATAAGAATTTTTTGAATGATATGTATAAGCGTTCTGTAACCTATTGCCAGTGGTGATATGTGCACAAAAAGTGATTCATCAGTCATTTGACTGATCATGGAGTAAGTATAAGACAAAACATATGGAAAGCCCTAATGCAGTGTTAGTATTTTTAAAATATTAAAAGAATCAGAGGAATCCTTCTATCACATTGGATGGATCTTCTCTTAGGGATTTGAGGGAAGACATGAACAAGAGATGCACACTATAAGGATAGGTTGTGATCTGTACCAGTGAAGGGAGTACCTATATTAATAAGATTCAATTAAGTTTTATGAATTGTATGAACTTTTTGTTGTTTGGTCATTCAGTCATGTCTTACTTTTTGTGACCCATGAACTGTTGCTCGCAAGGTCCTGCTTTCCTTAACCATCTCTTGAAGTCTAAGTCCGTGTTCATTGTTTCCATAACACTATCTTTCCATCTCATCCTCTGTCCCCTTTTCCTTTTACCTTTGAGCTTTGGGTCTTTTCCAATGAATCCCATCTTCTCATTCTATGGCCGAAGTATTTAAACTTCTGCTTCAGTATTTGACCTTCGAGTGAATAGCCTGAATTAATTTCTTTAAGTATTGACTGATTTGATCTCCTTGGATGAACTTAGGTCAATGAAATATGCACAGAGACTGATTTATCTCCTCGGATGAACATAGGTCTATGAAATATGTACAGAAATACGTGCATGTTTCTGAATGGATTATCTGGAGACAAGAATTTCCTTGAATAGAACCTTTTAATAAGGAACTATCACCTTCCCTACTTCTAGATCCTTTACACAGGGATCCTATTGGTCATCCATAGGTTGAGTTGATATTTATGCCAAAAATCTGAGTGAAAAGTAAACAACTCTTTCAATTTGCCAGATGCTCCGTCTGCATGATGCCAAATGTCTAGATATTTGGAAATATCCTAAGCAATTCACTGTGGGCCGTGGTCCCAGGCCCTATCACTGCTACTTTTGCCCCAGCTTTAATGAAATATTGGTTGCCATAAAACTGACAGGGTGAGAAACAGTTTTGTGCTAATGGGTTTTTGCTTCACTGGGATAGAGAAACAATTTTATCATATACAACAACTTGGGTTCCCCAGTGTCCTTACAATTTTAAGTTCCTCTTCTAGTAGCTGGGTAGTTTAGAAAATTTTGTTTGCTTTGCTTAGCGTAAATTTTTGAAATGGTATGATCCTGCCAAGTATGTTTTCAGCTTCTAATTTTCATTCAGAACTCAGTCCACCTTTAATAGCTGGGATGGCCAGGTGAGGGTCTAATCATAGCAGGGTTCATTGCATTAAGCTAGTCTCTAACTCATGGTCTATTCATGTTAGCTGAACACCTTAATGCTTTCATTTGTCTGATTTTCTTAATAAAGAGGAGAATGGGATAATTAGCTTTGTCACAATTAAGTAGTACAATACTGTCATACTGTAATGGATCTGGAATCTCACTGATATCGATAATCCCTTTTCTTCATCTATAAAATGAGGACCAGATGATCTCTATACCCCCTGCCAGGTCTAAATCTGTAGTGCTGTGAACTTAGTAGAATGTTGTCAAGCAAAATTATCTCTTTTATGTTTTTGTTTTTTTTAAATAAAATCTTATATGATCTTAAGAAGTATGTGGGAGGTACTGTGTTTGTGAGGATTTTTTTAAGTTTGCATTTTGTTTTGCCAAATCAAAAAAATTTATTCTCAACAAACTAAACACAATGAAGTTCTGAATTTTCTATACTTTTCAATCAATCAGTCAATCTTTATATTTCACACAAAGAGGTCCTACTTCTTGCCAAGGCATGCTCCTTTACCTTCCTAAGCTATTTAATTCAACCCTGTCTCCTCCTCTATGCCCCCTCTGTTATGTCCATGCTCTCACTTATCTTCTGTCTTTCCCTGTCAAATGGCTACTTCCCTACTGACTAGAATCATTTTCATGTCTCCCCAATCCTTAAAAAATTCTCACTTGATCCTTCCTTCTAATTCTCATGCCATATTTCTTCTGCACTTTGTGGCTAACCTTGAGGAGCCCCTTTACAATAGGTGCCTCCATTTCCTTGCCTCTTACTTTCTTTTTAATTCTGCTTTAATTTGGCTTCAGATTTTATCCTTCCACCCAAATGGATCTCTCCAAAGTTACCAATGATCTCTTAATTGTGAAATCTGGTTGTCTTTGCTCAATCCTCAGCCTTCTGACCTTCCTGCAGCCTTTGGTGCTCTCATTACCCTCTTCTCTTTTTCTTCTTGCTCTTTTCTCTAGGCTTTGGGTATATCACTCTCTCCTGGTTCTCTTCCTGCCTGTCTGACTATTCTTTCTAAGTCTCCTTTGCTGGATCTTCATCCAGATCTCACCTATGAACTGTTGGTGTCCCACAGGGTTCTATGCTGGGCCCTATTCTCTTCTCTCTTTATACTACTTTACATGGTGATCTCATCAGCTCCCATGGATTTAATTATCATTTCTGTGTTGATGATTCTCAAATCTACTTATCCCATCCTAGACCCTCTGCTGACCTCCAGTTATACATCTCTAGTAGCCTTTCAGACATCTTGAAATGGCTATCCAATGTTCATTCATTTCAGTTGTGTATGACTCTTCATGACTTCATTTGGGGTTTTCTTGGCAAAGATACTAGAGTGGTTTGCCGCTTTCTTCTGCAGCTCATTTTACAGATGAGGAAACTGAGGCAAATAGGGTGAAATGACTTGCCGAAGGGCACACAGTAAGTATCTGAGGTCAGATTTGAACTGAGGAAGATGAATCTTCCTGACTACAGATCTGGCATGCCACTGTGCCACCTAGCTGCTCGATTATCCAAAAGACAGTTTAAATTCAACATACGCAAAGATGAGCTCGTTATTTTTACTCCTAAACCTTCTCTCCACTTCAAATTTCTCCATTTATGTTGAGGGGACTATCATCCTCCCAGTCTCTCAGTCTCTCAGCCTAGGTCTTGTCTTTGACTCCTCACTCTCTTTCTCATTCCCCACATGCAATCTATTGTCAAGGCCTATTGACTTCACATTTGCAACATCTCTGAATATACCACCTCCCCTCCTCCCCTCCTTCTCTCCTCTGATACTGCTTTCACCCTAGTTCAGGCCCTCATCTTCTTATGCCTGGACTATTTCAATAGCCTCCTGGTTGGTCTGACTGTCAACAGTTTTTCCCCATTCAGCCACCAAGGTGATTTCCCTAAAGTGCCATTACAACCATGTTACCCCCATGTTTGACAAACTCCCTATCACCTCCAAGGTGAAATATAAACCAATCTGTTTGGCATTCAAAATCATTTATAACTACTCCTCCCCTTTCCAGTCTTCTTACATGTTAGACCTGCCCTTCACATACTCTGATCCAATGAAATTTCCTCTTTGCTGTTCCCTGAATAAGACACTCCATCTCTTTGCTCTGTGCATTTCCTGTGGCTGTTCCATGCCTGGAAGGCTCTGCCTCCTCATGTCTGCCTCCTGCTTTCCCCGATCTTCGTCAAGTCATGGTTAGAATCTCATTTATAGGAAGTCCTTCTGAACCCCTCAATTCTAACGCCTTCTCTCTGTTGATTATTTCCTGTTTATCCTGCATATGACTTGTTTGTATATTTTTGTTTGCATGTTTTCTCCCTCATTAGGTTGTGAGCTCTGCAGGAACAGGACCTGTCTTTTTCTTCCCTTTGTATCCCTAAGTACTTAGCATAAAGTTACTAAATGGTTATTGACTCACTACTTATTGACTGAATTGTGTGACTTGTTTACAAAAACTGCCTGCTCCTTGTTTCTCACCGGGATGTATTATTTTGGGATTGTACCTTTGCCAGCCTCAGTTCTTTTCCTTTCTCTTCCCCTTCCCTGTTTAACTCCCTTTTGTTTGTTGCCTTCTCCAATTAGATTGTAAGTTCCCTGAGAGTAGTGACTGTCTTTCTTTTTTGTATTTCTATCCCCAGCACTTAGCAGAATGCCTGGCATACAGTAGGTGCTTAATAAGTATTTGCTGTTTGTGGACTTTTATTGACTATTCACTGTTCCCTTTTCATACCTATACCAAAGATGCCTTTCATATGCATACAGATTATACTCATTTGTTTTGCTGAGATAGAAAAGTAGGCATATGAGTTGATAGTTATTAATATTTCATCAATCACTTTTTAAGAAAATAATAATTAGGTCTGAGATCAGCATTTTCTTTACCAGTTAGAAATCTGCTTCCTTCTGCTTATGCAGATGCATGTAAAAGATCCTTGGTTGGAAATCAGGTTGCACATGAATTCCTATGACCAAATAATCCATTACCTAATGATTACCATACATGCCCCTCTGTACTTAGCCAGGCTGAAAGATAGAAATAGGCTGTCTCCAGAGTCACACTTGAAGTCTTTTGAAAACAATCGTGATAGAAACTGGTAGATTTTGTTCTCCATTGTTAGCCTTCAAGAACCTCCAAATTAATGAGGGATCAGATGAAAGCTTTTGTGGAGGATATGACATGCATATATATAAATATAATATAAGGTAGCAGTATGGAGACAAAGGAGAGAACAGAAAAAAATGCATTCAGGGAGGAGGAGAATTCTATCAATTGGAAGAATTTATGGGAACCAGGGAATCTATTTCTAATAATCAAGGATTAATAATCAGTCTACAATCAAGGAATGTATTTCTACATGGAGGATGTGGCAAATGAGTTAAAGCTTTTATTGATTTTTTTTTAAATGAAAGAATGAAAAGGAGGGCATAGTCTTTGGGAATGGGTGACAACTGGTGCAAGTGCATGTAAATAATCATTTGTTGAGCTTTCCATCCCTCCATGGCTGACTTCTTCTAGTATTTTATTCCATTGGATCATTCTCTATCCTTTCTCTGAGTCCTTTGAAAATTTCTCTCCAATAATCTAAGTTTGCTTTTGTAATGGTGACATAATTTTGTAGTAGCAAAGCCAATGGCCATCAAGTATGCCATGACTGAGCAAGATGTGGTATGTGAATGTATTCCACTGTAGGAAAAAATAATATGATAAATACAGAGAAGCTTAGAAAGAATTCTATGAACTATTGAAAAATGGAGTAAGAAGAACAACATATGCAATGACTACAACATTCAAAATGGAAAGAATAGCAATAATAAGACAGTTAAAACTAAATGTGAGAAACTCTAATGATTAAGTTGAGTCTCAAAGAAGAGATCTGAGAAGGTACTTTCCTCTGAAAAGAGGGAGAGAAGACCCCTTCTTTTTAGAGGCTGGGGGCAATGGATGTGAAACATCATATAATGGCAGACTTTTACTGTGTTTGCTAGTTTCCTTTTAATTCCTTTAAAAAATTCATTGTCATAAGGAATGGGTCTTTTGGAAAGGGAGAGATATATTGGGAAATAATATAAGCTAATAATATGTTGATAATGTAAATTTATAACATAATCTAATATAAAACAAAATAGATGAAAATTATTTGAAAACATATAACAAGGATGTCAAACAATGCTTGTTTTCTTCTAGTCTATTTAAGATGATTTGGTCACTTTACCCTAGGATTCTCGTTATTTCTACCTCTGCAACTAGTTTCTCCCTGGAGAATCACGTCGAAAGGACCAGTTCTTTTTTTCCTTTTGAAGGATGAAAGGATCATATTAGTCCCTCTATAAAGTTTGAGAATTAGAGAATTCTGACTACAATATTACCACAGGGAGAGCTCCAGCAGATATCCAGATGTATCATAGTCTTCTGTTAGTTTTCATAATATTTTACAAATTAGTTTGTAGGCTGTTGGTCTCACCATTGGCTACCATGTTTCTCTGCTTGGCAAGGAGATGAGGTGTTTCCTGGTTGAGATAGTCCTGGATTCTTTTAGCTCCCCTATTTTTGGAGACTCAGCAGCTCTACTAAATAAAGCCTAAATATTTTTATTGGTTAAATGTCTATAAAGTGAAATTAGAGTTTGTTTTTACTTTTGTCTAATGCCTGTCGTTAATGGATCTCTTAACCAGTTCAAGATGGAGCTAGTCTAATTTAATGTATTTTATTTTTCTCTATTTCAATTTTTTTCTAATTTCATGTAGCTTCTTTATTCTGATTTCTTATTTGGTATTAACTTTGCTCAAACTGGTTGATAATTTGATAAAACATGCCTTACCCAGTATTTTCTTAAGACTTCATTGAGAATCAATTTCATTTTTTTTTTAAAGGTAAATTCTTTTGACTGTCTTCTTGAATAATCATGTTAGAGAAGGACGAGATTTTTGAGTGGTCTACAAGTCTCTGGCCTTTTTTATTTCTTGTTTCTGCACCATATTTTATGAGGTAGGTTTTGGTCATCCTTCTATTTCTACTTTTGTGTGGAAGACCAGAGAATCAAAGCATATACCTGCTTAGTCTGGATCATGTTATCAAAATTTTTAGAGGATTACTCTACTTCTTCACCCCTTATAATGGATGGTGTTATATAAGTGACAATTATTTTTATGATGAGTATTGCAAGATGAGATGAAAAAGAATCTCATAAATTATGTTTCTTTTTTCTTTTTTTGCCACAGGCTAAAACCA
The DNA here is from genome assembly GCF_028372415.1 of Notamacropus eugenii. Taxonomy (NCBI): domain Eukaryota; kingdom Metazoa; phylum Chordata; class Mammalia; order Diprotodontia; family Macropodidae; genus Notamacropus; species Notamacropus eugenii. Next base: position 297,254,400 of record NC_092876.1, on the reverse strand, counting down.
TCTCATTTCATTCAACTGTCTAAGGAAAAATCGATGAAAAATTCTTCTCTTTAGTCTCATCTTCTTTATTTTTTCTAGTTCAATGTATAGTGATATCAGTGTGAGTTTGTGTTCTCTGTCAACATGTCTTCTCAACAGCTATTAAAAAAGATTATCCATTAAGAGTAACATAGTTATATTTAAATTAGTATATTTATACTAGTAGAGTACTATATTATTTTAACCGTTCTCTGCCATTTCCCCTTCTACTCTTGTGCTGTTAGAACAGAATAGAAGAGAGTTACTTAGGACTTAAGATCATTTCGTACTTTTATGTATTTCTTGAGTTGCTATAGCCAAGTAAATTCTTCAGCTAGGGGGTCAACTTATTGATGTCCCTCTCCATATTTTGTCAACAGAGCCCTAATGAGTGCTCAACATATCATTATAAGCTTACTTCTTTTTTAAAAGTCCCAGAACGATTGGATTCATGGGTTCATATTTTTCTTTTTCTCCTGTTGTTTTAGGGAGCTAGTCATACTGAATATTCATAGAATTCAGCTAGCCCCCATATTTAGGGAAGAAATTCCTTTTCTACATATAAAAGTGAGACTCTATAGTACAATTAAAAAAAAATCTCCACTGGCCCTTGCGTTTCCCCCCTGTCACTAACTCCTCTATAGAAAATATTTGATGTGAAACAAAATGTCAGCTTATCTTTATTTGGAAATAAAATCTATTATAAAAGTACAAATAGCAAATAAGCATTAAAAGAACAAGAAACTATAAAATGAGCAATGCCTGGCTAGTGAGGGAAGAAGTAGAAAATTAATAAATTCATTAGGTTTCAATAGCATAAGACATGCACATTTAGGCAAGCAGTTCTGGCAGATCATTCTTTAAGCAGATCAGCAGCCTGGAAGACATTCTAATTGTTCATGATTATAGTCAATTTGCAATTGATTCTCACTCCTGACTGCACTTTGCCCTTTACCCTTATCTGTAGAGCTCCCACATTCTCGGGTTCCCCTCTCTCCTCTTTGCCTTGGGAAAAGTATAATTCCCAGCAGCCCATGTGATATGTGGCTATACCAGGTCCATGGATAGTTGGCACAGTCTATTTCTAAGTCCATCCTTGAAACTTTTACCACTCTGAAGAATGTGCCATAGCATGTGATCTACTAGACGAAAGCCTTTGGGAACTCAGGTTTATTTCCATAATAACAATAAAGCTTTGGAATAGGACATTAGGTCTAGCATATTAAAGCTAAAAATATGATATTTCTCCTAGAATTTGTAAGATTCTACTGGTGCAACTTAGAAGCTAATTTTCTAGTTTACAGCTAGTCAAAAATCCCTCTTATCTGGTTTTCTTTTTACTTAGTACTCACTATGAATAAGACCTAAAGCCATAAAAGCAACCATTCAACAGCTATTTATTGTCTATTCTGTGCTCAGCACTGTCCTCAGTGCTTTGGGAATTAGGAGAGATCTCTAGCAGAGAGTTAAAGTATTTAATTGTGTGATAAAGACTATATATAGTAGGTTAAAAATAGAAAAATAGACTAAAGGAACACGCAAAATAATAGAAGATAAGAAAAAATTGAACTCCATAACCTAGTGTGAAATGACTTGAGAATATATATTACTTGGGGAAGAATTGATTATCTGATAAGAGATACTGGGAAAACTGGAGAGCACTTTGGCAGAAATCAGGTTTAGACTATCAGCTCATACCACAAACTAATCTTGTGCCATAATAAACTCAAAATAGGTACATAACCTGAACATTAAAGATCACACCATAAAATAATTAGAAGATGTCATCATTAAGTACATTTAATAGTTTTTAGTAGGGGGGAGAATTCTTAGCCAAACAAGGGAATAAGGTGATTACAAAACAAAAAAATTGGTAGTTTTGATTATGTAAAGTTGAAGGCAGCTAGATGGTGTCATATATGGTGCCAGGTTTGGAATCATGAAGGCCTAAGGTCAAGTCCAGCCTCAGACACTTTTTGTGTTTGTGACATAGCCTGTCTGTATGGTTTTGGAAAAGTCACTTAACCTCTTTCAGCCTCAGTTTCTTCATCTGTAAAATGAGGTGGTTGGACTTTGTGGCTTCTGGTATTCATTTTAGATCTCATGAAAAACTTTTGTGCAAGCAAAATCTATGAAATTAGGATAAAACATAACAAAACATAACAAAACTATTACCTGGGAAAAAAATCTGCATGAGATCTGTGATAAAGGTTTGATTGCTAAGGTACATAGGAAATTAACATGATTATATAAAACTAAGATTATATGAAACTATCCCATTGGATAAATGCTCAATGGCTGTGAACAAATAGTTTTGAAGCTTGCTCCTCATCACTAATGATAAGAGAAATGCAAATCAAAACAACTGAACTTTCATCTTGGCAAAGTAAGATGACAAGTTGGTAATTGTTAATAATGGAAGTGTTATGAAAGTATAACAATAACTAGCACACTAATAATGGACACCTTCCTTCTTGAGGATAAGTGATTACTTGGAATCTCATCACGATGCACACTGACTCAATGTTTGACACTCAACATCTCCCCATCACCTTCAGTTACCTCTTCCTCTCTGATTGGAGGGCTGGAGAGTGGAGCAATAAGCTCCTCCCAGAGCCTTCCTTCAGAATTTTCCTTTAGAATTTTCAGAACTTTTCAGGTCATTTGCATTTTCCATCAGCAGCTCTGCTTAGTTTTCACTCCATAGAACATGATGCCCCCAAGCATAGTACCTCCTACTCCCCCCAACTCTCTCTTTCTGTTTCTTTTTATGTGCTCTCTTCCCCCATTAAATTCCAAGCTCCTTGAGAGAACGACTGTCTTCTTTTTCTTATTTGTTTTCCTGGTTCTCACACAGCCTAGCACATAGTAGGAAATTAATAAATGTTTATTGAATTAAATTGAACTAATATTCTCCTGGTGGAGCTTTGAATTGCTCTGACCATTCTGGAAAGAAATATGTATTTATGTTTTTTTTAAAGTGACTAAAATATCCATTTTTTAACCTAGAAATCACACTGTCAGGCAAATACCCAAAGGAGGTCAAAGATAGAAGGAAAGGTCTCATATATCAAAATATTCCTGGAAACAAAGTAGGTAACCACTGACTGGGGACTGGCTAAAAATGGTGGTACATGAATAATATGAGATATTATTGTTTCAAAAGAAATGATAAATATGAAGAATATGAAATAATGCTTAGTAAAGTAAGCAGAACCAGGAAGAAAATAGAAAAGAACCAAAAAATGAAACTGAATATTGTAATTATAATGACTAAACTTGGCTTTAGATAAGAGAAGGGAAGCTTCATCTCCCGCGTTTCTTTGCAGAGGTAAGGGAAAATGAATGGAGAATACCATATATATTGTCAGACTGAATTGTTGTGTTGGTTAGTTTTTTGAATTTTTAATTTTTTTTAAATAGATGATGACTCATGATATATGGGAAGAGAAAGGGATATATTCACAAATGAAGGTGATACAAAAATAAAAGACAGCAATAAATGTGAAACACATGCAAAAGATTACATGCTTTCAAGGTATATAGGAGAGGGAAATTTGTAAAGGTTGAAATAGTAAGGAAAGGCTTTGTGGAAGAGATGGAATTTGAAGGAAGAAAAAATGGTATTCTACATGCAGGGGAGGAAGCAGCCATCTGCACAGAGGGCATGTTGAGGAGACCAAGGCACTCAAGATAGGGTGGGGAAGATTATGAAGGCATTATGAGGGGCCTTGCGAGCCAGGCAGAAGGGTTGGGATACAATGGATATGATGTAGTAGGTAGGGAACCCATGAAGGTTTTTGACTCAAGTCAATTTCACACCTTATAAATAGTTTTGGTTTTTATTTTTGATGGAGAGAAAAACTGAAACTAAGGGTTTAAATTAGGTTTAGAAGAGGCTATCAATTGACTTAAAGTAAAAATCGTGTCCCTAATTTTTATGAACAGTTGAGAACTGGCTAGCTCTCTAGTGCTTCTCACACGTGCACACACATACACACACGCAATTTTTTTTTTTTACCGTCTCTCTTTGTATGTTCATTGATAGAAGATTTACATTTGCAATTTTTGTCAGGCATTTTAGAAGGAAGAAAATTGTATATTAGAGTGTGACTTTTATCATCTTTCTTGTTATTGGAATGTTGCTAATTTTATTAACAGTTTCTAAAAGGGAAAAAAGTGAAATAAATGCTTTTTGCAACCCTTTCATTATCTTGTCTGCCCCCTTCATGCTTACTTTGCTGAAATCCTAATAAAGAAAAGTAGCTGCCCAGTAATTTTCTTTTCATCTGACATTTCGGAACTCCTCCAGTTCACTGCTGTAATGAAAATTGGCAGCTCTTGAGTAAAAGAGAAAGTGTTCAAAAGATAGCACCTGCTACGTGGACCATGAATGCGGCTTGTACGTGGAGAGCAAAAGCACTGAGTTAAAGATGTTGTCATTCTTCAAATATATTAAGGGCAGCCCTATTTGCTATCCTGAAGGGCAGTCCCCTCTGCAGGAGCTAGTATAAACCCATTCTATTCTTTTTTAAAAGCCTTGTCATAATTCATCTTACTGGTGAAGATCAGGAATTTGGCCTTTATAGACAATAATACCCCAGGGTCATTACCTTTTCTCTTTGAATTTTCCAGTGAGATGTTAGGGCATATGGTATCTTAGCAGCAATGTTATCAACGACTATGTTCATTTCTAGGTTGTGATGGGACACTGTCAGTTTGTTCAAGCAACATCAAATTGGTTTGTTTTATAATATAATAGAACAAAAACAGTGGGTTTGAGGATAGGAGACTTGGGTTCAATTCCTTGCTCTGCTACCTACATGACCTTGAGCATAAATCACAGGTTTTCATCAGCAAAAATAGGAGGTTGGGCTTAGATGATCTATAGGGTCTATTCCAGCCTTGATCTATGTATGTGAAATAGTTATAAAATAATGAGACTGGTCTGGACACACACCTCTCTTGCCTGATACCAGGAAAGCTGAGTCTGGTGGATTGCTTTGATTTGGGGAGTTCTTGATCTGCATCTAGACACTTGACAGTGTCTGGACTAGGTCCAGTGCCAATATGTTGAGACTCCCTGTAGTGGAGGGCCACCAGACCACCTAAGGAGGGTTGAACCTGAATAGGTTGAAAGTAGAGTAGGTCAGTTTTGAACTCAGGTCTATGAGAAGCTTCTGCTGAAAAACAAATAAAATAAAATATGGAGATTGACTAAACCAATAATAACAACAACAAATCAAAACTAATATACTAGAATTCGTACATTTAAATGAGTAGCATTTTGCAAAATAATCCTTTTGGTATGTTCATTTCAGTATTACTGACATTGCTTAAGTCTTATTTGGGAGCTATCTTTTAGAATTATCTTCAAAGCTAGTATATCAGTTACGTTAAAAAGCAAGTAGTCTTGTTTTATAGTTACATTGTTTTTGATTCAAATCTACTTTATTTATCAAACTTGACTCTAAATGAACTTAGATAATTTTCAAATATTGGGTTCTGAAGATAATTCATGAAACGAATTGTAGTTTAAAAGTTTTTGAGCAATGATACAATCACTGGGAAAATGTAGAGACTCCCTGGCATACCCACAAGGACTTCAAATGAAATATGTCCCAAGCTGAACTATGTTGCATTCAGTGTTTTTCTTCCTTGCCAAAAACCTGCTTTTCCTCCCCAACTTCCCTACTCTATTTTAACAGTGCTGCTCTTCTCCCAATAATCCAGTTTCAATTGATTGGAGTCACCTTTGACAGTTTCCTCTCCATCACCCTCTACTTCTTATAATTTACCAAGTCTTGTCCATTTTATCTCCACAAGATTTCTTGCATCTGTCACCTTTTAAAGACTTATGTGGCTCATTGTCTCCCTGTTGGAGCTCATCCTTCACACACCTGGAAGAATGGTCCCCATTGTATAATTACTTGTACACATGTGTATAGCATTTAAGTCTTTCCAAAATCTATCTCCAATCTACTTTTCTGGGCTTGTGTTACATTATCCTCTTTACTGCATTTTATGTTCCATTAAAATATGGAAAAACTAGTTTTCTCTTATATAAATCTATCCTTTCCAATCATTGCTTTTTGTGTAGGTTGTCCTGCATCCCTAGAATATAGTCCCATAAAAACTTTCCCTACCCTTTAAGGTCCAGCTTACATGTGAACTCTTTCATGAAACCTTTCCCGATCTCTAGGTCAGAAGTCTTTCTTCTTCTTCACATTTTCCTAGAACACATTCTTTGACTCTTGCCTTTTATGATTTTCACATTCCACTTTGTGTCATACTTACATGCCATATTTAATTTACATGTCTATCTTAGCCTCTCCTTTTTATTGTAATCTCTCCAAGGGTAAAGATCATGCTGTTTTTCATCATCATATAGCCATTATCTAGTACCATGGATTACCCATAATAAATGTTTAACAAATATTTTGTTGAATAAATAAGTGAATGGCTGGAGATGAACAAATATCCTCATTTTTAAAAGCAGGAAGGTGAAATTATCAAATAATAGACTAGTGAGCTTGACATCGGCACCTAACAGAATTTTAGGAGAGATTATTAAAGAGATGGTTTGTGAGCACTTAGAAAAGAAAGTAGTTATCACTGTGGGCCAGCTTGAATTCATTAAAGCCAAGTCATGACAGATTAACCTCATTTCATTTTGTGACAGGATTACCCACCTCAGGAGAATGCTGTAGCCATGGAACCCTTGATTACAACAAGACATTTGGCCAAGTACTCTCTTGTCATCCTTGGGGACAACATAAGAAGTGAAGACTGGATGGCAGTGCCATTTGGAAGATTCAGATCTGGTAGAATGATGAGATATTAAAGGCAGGGATAGTTGTGTCAATGTTAACTTGGAAGACAGAGTCTAGTAGAATGCCATAGAACTCACTCCTTGGTTTTGTTCTGTTACCATTTTTTTTTATCAGCAGTATGATAAAGATTGTTATGTCATGTTCTCAAATTTGCAGATAACAATTTGGAAGGGGTGGGAAAATTCATTAGCAGAAGGAATAGGAAGGCAATAAGACTTTGACAGGTTGGGATGAAGGTTCCAACTTCAAAAGCAGTAGTATAAAATGTAAAACCCTGAATTCTGATTTAAAAAATCCAATGGCTAAACAAAATCTCATTTGGATGTTACCTTGGGAATTGAATGAAAGTTCAGTATGAATTAGAAATATATTGTGATAACCAATCGAGGTAATAGGATCTTAGGCTTTATAGAGAGAAGAAAAATGTCTAGAGAGTGTCCCACTGTGCTTTATCCTGATCAGAGCACAGCTGGAGCTCTCTCTCCAATTCCAGACATCTCAGTTTTGGTAGATTGACAATTTGATGAGTGACTATGATGGCCAAAGGACTGCCATGGGAAGTTCTATTGAAGGAACTGGTGATGTCTAGTTTGGAGAAGACTGACAGAGTCATACCCCATCCCCAGCATCTGCTTTTGATTGTAGGGTCATAGACCCTATTGTTCTGGAAGGGACATGAGAAGCTCTCTAGTCCAACACCCTTATTTTGCAGAATGAGGAAACTGAGGTCCAAGGAGGTTAAGTGACTTGCCTAAGAATACACAGTTATTAAAAATCAGAAGTAGGACTTAAATTTAAGTCCTCTGTGTCCAGAGCCAGTCCTCTTTCCTCTGTGCCACACTGAGAGTCTCCTGTTGATTCATACAAATATAAATATGGGTGCTACTTTCACAGTGAAAGGTACACAGATATGTACATACACACTTGGAGAACTCAAGTGTGAACTTATATGCATTCATTTACATATAGACATGCCTGCACATATACTTCTATTCAGAGAGAGAGAGAAAGAGAAAAAGAGGGGGAGAGAGAGAAGGAGGAAGGGAGAGGGAGGGAGGAAGAGGGAGAGAGAGGGAGAGAGAGAGGGAGAGAAAAAGAGGGGGAGAGAGCAAGAGAGAGAGTGAGAGAGAGACAGAGACAGAGAGAGAAAGAGATAGAGATAGAGAGAGAGAGAGAGAGAGAGAGAGAGAGAGAGAGAGAGAGAGAGAGAGAGAGTCAGATCTATGTGTCAACCATAAGGAGACTTGAAATTCTGGAGCTCAGGTAGGGAGAAATCCCAGTGCCCAACTTTTTGGGAAATCATAGGTTTGTTGTGGTCCAAACAAGTAGAATTTTAGTTGTGTCACTTAGGACAAGTCTCTTCTTTCTAGGCCAAATCTAGAATTATGAACATTTCTATGTTTCATTTTAAGTTTCTACAGGCCATTCACATGAGGATCTTTTTCTCGAATGAAACCTAGTACCTGAAAACTTTCCTTATCTACCATGATCTTGTTGGGTGGTGATTGGGCTAGAGAGACTAGGCTGCTGTATCTCTCTCTGCTTTACAGGTGGAGCATTTTCTCTTATTTCTGCTTATGTGAACTTTTGTATGGTCTCTATTTAAATCTCTTTGGGCTCAGCTCTGTTTTCTTTATAGTGTGGATGAAATACATGTTTCTTGTTCTCTGACTGAATGGCTACAAACACTTTTTTTCTGGTAACACTTCCTTAGAAAAGCCTTTCAGAAGCTCCCTTTGCTATTACTACGCTCTTCCTCCTTACTTTTCCTTGGACTATAGTTACTTGTTTTCATTTAGGATTCTCCCAGTAGAATATATGCTCCCTGAGGCAACAGCAATTTAACTTTTTATTTTTGTGCTCTAAAATAATGTTTCAGAAATATAGTTCCCACTACATTGGTAGTAGGTGTGATAAAAGATTTAAGATGGACTCGGACAAAATTCTTACTATATTCCATGACTTGGTGACTGAATGGGCTGAGATTGTGTCTGAAAGTTGTCTCTTTCCCATCCTAAAAGAGGAGGGAGAGGAGAATTCTCCCAAGAGGCAAATGAATCAGATGATGAGCAGTGTTGGTGAGAATTCTGGGGCCAAAGTGGAAGCTGGGCCAGCTGTAGTACCAGCTCTAGAAATGTCTAGAATCCACTCCAACTTCTCGGCACACCCAAGGGCTATTACAAACACAACATTGTTTCTTGAATTGAATCTGGAAAATGAAAATATTGGACAAGATTATCTTTAAGATCTCTTCCAGATCTAAGAATTTATGAGTCTAGGAGTCCATGAAAGTTCTTCATGCTGCCATAGAGGCTGCTTTCCCAGACCATGGCACCCTAGGTAAGCAGAGTAGAGAGAATAGCTCATAAATAAAAAAGGCCTGTCCCTAGGTGGGTTTCTATAGCAGACACTTATGCTAATCTGAATGAATGGTGTTTGCATCATGACTCAGCTGCTGCCAGATGGAGGCCCCAGCTGACGTTTCTAGCAAAATCAAGATCTTTTTATCCGTGGTGGCCAGCAAGATGGAAGAAGGGAAGCTAATTTTATGCATTGCAGAACCAGACTATCAGCATTTATCAGATGGGCTTATCTAATAATACTTCTCTCTGGGTAACCAATATGGTCAAGAGTCATACAACACAATGTCACATTAAAACTACATAATATCATCCTAGCTATAAAAATAGCAGTTCTATAGTCATTTAAGGTTTGCAAAGTATATTACAAATATCTCATTTGATCTTCACAACAGTCTAAGAAGTTGCTGTGATTATTATCTCCATTTTACAAAGAAGGGAACTGAAGCATGCAAAGACTAAATAACTTATCCAGGATCATGCAGCTAGTAAGTATATAAAATTGAATTTAAACTCAGGTCTTCCTGACTCAAGACCAAGCTCTCTATCCATTGAGCTACCCAGCTGCCTCAAAGATCAGTTATGAGAGATGTTTTGCCTGGAGCATACATGACCTAAGGATAACACAATATTTGCCAAATATTTGAAGTGTTATCACATAGAAGAATTCTACTTGTTCTGCTCATTCTTGGGTGGAGGAACTAGGAACAATGCATGGAAGATACAAGGAAGGCATTGATCAGACTCTTCCTGAAGATTAAAGCTGTCAAAAATGGAATAGGAAAATTTTGGGATGAATTCCACCCCTTTTGAAGACATCAAGAAGCAACCCTTACAGAAGGAAGGTCCTTGATATGAGGTGGAGTTGGATCCGTCACCTCTGAGGTCACTTTCAGCTTTATGACTCATTTGAAGTCATACTGCTGCCTACCTCTAACCATACCATGGATTTGATAATGTTAACTTACACCTGGTTACTGAGTGGGGCAAGATACTTCTACAATATGTAGTATGTTATGAACACTGTGGCTCTTTCCTATCTGTATCGCCCTAATACTCCCGATACTCAAATAATTGGTCGTGAATATGCATGAAGCAGATGCCCAATGATCATTTGATGATATATGTGCTTCAGATGGTTCTTGTCTACAGTTACCTTCAAGACATTGTTTTATCCTACTCAATTCACCCTCACTCCTATGTGCACCTTAAGTGTGGTTGATCAGGTTGTCACAAGATTTGAAACCAAAAGGGAGCTTAGGGTTTTCCTAGTCCACTCCTACCCTATGATTTTATATATAAAGAAGTGAAGGGCTGAGAGGTGATAGGACTTTAGATTTGTCACCCTTATCTTGGTTTATATGTTCTTTCTTGGAGCTGGGATTAGGCTTCCTTGTGCAACTTGTGTACAATTTAGTGCAACAATTTAGTCAGTCAAAAAGCTTTATTAAGTACTAATTATGTTCTAGGTACTAATTACTTTCTAGGTTCTGTGCCAAGTACTGGGATTTCAAATAAATCAAAATGAAAAGATAGTCTTTGCCTTCCAGGAGCTTATATTCTAATTTACAATGCATAAAAAGAAAGGGAGGATGAGAAAGTACCCAGTTTGGGAGACAGGATAGAAAAGTCCTGAGGATTATAGCCTAGTAGAAAATGAAGAGATGGCTGGAGAAGGTTCCTTCCTTAAATGGAGATTCTGGGAGGAACCACCCAGTTAGAGGAAGGGACCGCAGGGATGATGGTACTTCCTAGAGATGAGTTCTAGGGCTCAGCTAGGAGCAATAATCAATCATAGGATCGAAGATTAAGAATGAAAGGGACCTTAGATATCAACTAGTTCTATCCCCTCATTTTATACATGAGGAAATGAACACCAGAGAGATGAATTGACTTGCCCCATGTCACAAAGAATAGCTATAGAGTTGAGATTTGAACTCAGGTCCTCCAACTTCAAACCCAGTGTTCTTACCACTGTATTCACTGCTGTGCAATTCAATGGCAGCCAATGTGGATGTCTCAACGAATTTCTTTCCTAGAAAATATGGAGGTGAATAATTGTGCTGGAGACTAAATGGAGACTAAATGATTTAAAGTAGTATATCTGTGGTAACATGTTTTCACATTCCCCAGAAATATGGATAGACTTTCTGCCTTTTTGGAGTCTGATAGAATATATATTTAATCCCAAACTGGTGCTGCTAGCCACTAACCTCATTCTATTCCACAGAAGGATCAGGCATTTGTAGTCCCACAATCACTCCAGGTTATTCATCAATAAACAAACATTTATTAAGCACTTACTCTGTGCAATACACTGGTCTAAGTTCTGGAGATACAAGGATGAAGAATGAAAAAGTCCCTAAAACTGTCAAAGAGCCTTCTATAGTTCTCAGATGGTAGACAATATTCAATCTGTAACTTTCCCTCTGGGTGATTATGCCAACTCATTTGTATAGGGACTATGATGAGAGTGAATTTGCCTAATCAGAATCACCTTTAGAGCCAGTTCCTCTTCTATTTGTTTATTTCCTGAAGTTTATTGTATTTTCTCTGGGTTCTAGGGTTCTAGTCATATGAGCTTTCCATAATAGAAATGGTTCCCTACAGGAATGGACAGAGCATTCCCAAATCACACACACACATATATATATACACATATACACACATATATATTTACACATACATACACACATATGTATGTATGTATGTATACACACATATATGTGTGTGTATACACATACCACCCATATATAGAGAGAGAAATAATATATATATACAAGATATCTATATCTATATAGATACATAGAGATATATAGATAGAATGTTTTACTCAACATAAGAGCACTAAAAATAATAATGTAATACATAATAAACCATCTACCAGGTAGTTGTGCACCTGTAGTCTTTCTAATATTTAAGAACCCCTAACCAGTTCTTTGAACTCAGGGGTTCTAGGGAAGACCCAGTTTAGTTTCTTTAGTTTCCCACAGATACTCCTCCTACAAGTGGGCAAAGGAATCAATGAACCAAAACAGTCTCCCAATTGATATTCAGCTCATGCTTCTAGTAAGGCCAGGTTTTAGCTGAATCCTCAGTAAGCCTGGAACTGATTCTCAGCTCCTCTCTGTGGCAGAGGGTATGGTACTTTTCTGTTTAGTGTCCTGTCACTGGCAGGAATGCTTACTGTGTCTCACCTCATTAGCTCATCGTGTGTGAAGCAACAGTGTAGACAAGAACATTACTCCTTGCCATTCCTGGGTATCAAATGTTTCTGTCTCAAAAATGTCGACTGGGCAGGGAGTGGAAAGGAAGAAAGAGGAGTGTTATGATTAGTGAAATGGTCATGCCTTCTTGCCATTTTGCCTTCTCTGCCCATTTCAACCTAACCTTAAGCTCTCCAGTTCAAGCGTATAGCTGTTGATAGCCATCACACGCCCCTCAGTCCTATGTCTTGATCTTGTGTGGCATTTTTCCCTGAGCCCTCTTTCTTCCCAGTTCTACTTGCCCCTCTTCTCCCTTGCTCTTCTTACCAGTTGTCAAAGCTGGGTGCCCTTGCATAGCAAGGAGAAGAGGACAAAGTAAGTGGCACATTGCATAGATCACATGTCACTTATTTGTCAGCTGGTCTACTTCTGGGAGGTAACATCTCCTAGATGTCATCCTCTTCCTTGTGTGCCTCTCACACTCCTTTGTACTATTCCAAGAAGACTGGCTGCTGGAGTTGGTACTGAAATAATCTTTGGTGGCATCTCTCCAGAGGCTAGCAGCTTACTTCCTGCACCAACCACAGATCTCCTCCCGCTCTCTCCTCTTGCCAAGTTCTTATTCAGCATTTACTCATGGAAGTTGCAACAGAATAAACAGTGACTGCTTCAGAGATGGAGTGGGCATCCTGTTTTGGAATGATGAGTCATACTCTGAGATGTTTGCTTAGACAGCTTTTCTGAACCTTAAATAATTCGGGGAGGGGGGGGTGAGGAAAAGACCATTTCATTCACTGCACTCTCCTTCCTTTTTTCCTTCCTACTCACTGCCCAGTGGATATTTTGCCTGATTGCTTTCACTCATGAGATCCCAGCTGGGATACAATGTTTACACACAATGTGCATATGGTTATTTCAGAAGAAATTATCTCTCCCAACTTCCCAAGCGAGGAGTTAGAAGCAGGAAATGGTGTGTATCTTTCCATGGAGGATAAGTATAGCCTACTGTTAAATTAGGCTTAGATTATGCCATGGGTAGCTGCTTAATGGTTATATCAAATGGGTAGTTTGAATTTTTAATAAATCACAAGTAACTTTGACTTGTGATGATTTTCTAGATGCAGAAAAATGTCATACCCAAAAGCATTAAGTGAGATTAGACTGATGGACAGCCTGTTCCTTCAACCAGAATTTCATTGTATTGTGGTTTTCAGAGACTATTGTGAATTTGGGGATACTAGGCATTCAAATCAGCCAACAGCTCTCAGCAGTTGTTGAAAATAGACAAATCGGTTTCAAATGGGAAAAGACTGGGAGGGACAAGATGTATCCACAGAAGCTCGCTCCTGAATTCACACTCAGCTGCCAGCATGTCTGCCAGCACAATTCAGGAAATGCTTCAGAGACTGCTTACAGGTTTGACAACATGGATGACCAAAGCCAGTCAGCTCATACCTGCTGGGGGAATGGTGGGAGTGTAGGAGGGAGAGGGAGATTTGGGCTGCCCTGAGGAAGAAAAAGATCCTTTGGTATAGGAGTAAGCATTCTAGCCTGAGAATCAGCAGAATTGCTTCTTGGTCATGGTTTGGCTACAATCTCCTGAACAAATAAATCAGCCTCAGTTTTTTTATCTGTAAAATGGGGCTAATAAAAGCACCTACCTTATAGGATTGTTGGTGATATCAGATAAGATAACATCTGTAAAATGCTTTGCAATCCTTAAAGCTCTTTATAAATGCTAGCTATTGTTATAGCTGTATATTATTACCTAGGTTCTAGGGATTGCCTAGAGTCTAGGTTCTTTGGGATTGCCTATATGCTTTTTATAACTTTAGAGTCATAGGAGTCGGAATAGGCAGGGATGTTCTAAATCATAGAATTAAAAGCAGGAAAGGATCTTAAGAGATGACATTCTTACATATGAGGAAACTGAAGCCCAAAGACATTAAGTGAATTACCAGGTAGTAGTAATAGAGTTGGGATTTGAACTCAGGTCTTTTAACCCTGAATTTGGACTCTTTCCTCTATTTGTTTCCCAGTTTGTTTTCTCTGGTCAAATGGTCTCCTGGTACAAGGATAATGATCTGTGACACAGAGGTTCTGATAGTGCCTACGTTGTCACAGTTCTTTGTTAAATTTCTTAAATTCTCTGAGTTTCCACTTTCTTATCTCTAAAATTGGAAGAGTAATACTGTCATATCTACCTATAAAGAGTTATTATGAGTATAGGGTGAGATAATAAATGAGAATTTGAAAAATTGCAGACATTGCTTAACAGATATAAGGAATTATTATTTGTTTACGATATATATTCAGTATTCCTCCAGACAGATTCCTATGAAAGCTGAAGAAAAATAAAATTATAGGGAGTTGAGAGTATTCAATATCTTTTAAGGACATTGTCTAATTTCATTTAGGTTCACATAGGTTCCTTTTTGTTCCTTAGGCATGTGGATAAATACACATTTTCATAGATTTGTTAAGTTCATCAGTGTAGAGTTTATGTACTGTGCCTTGAACTCTTTAGAGGAAATCTAATAAATAATCTGTAGCATAACTGTGTCCTTATCATCATGTCACTTTTAAAAATGGTAGTCACATCTACTTCTTCCTCCTCTCTACCTTTTTTTTTAAAATGTTAAAGAGCCAGGCTTCCTTCTTCCTTATCTTCTCTGCTCCCCTCCAATGCTTTCCCCTCTCAAACCCCCACACCCCACCATTTATATACCATCCAGTTGGGTCCAATGGATATTAATAGGCTTAAATGAGTAATTGGTTCCTCTTCATTGAAAGACACCAGAAAATTCAATTTACAGAGTAGAGAAGCATAAAAAAAGAAAATGTTCTCTGTATACCTTGTCACATTTGTAGCTTTCCAACAGGATTTCATAACAACCTAGCACTGGCATTTGGCTAGGATGAAATTGTGTAATTTTGGGGGTTTTGGCAGTAGCACTTGAATACATTTCTGAGTTTCAGAAAGATTCACTAAAATAACTCTGTTCCTAATAAACAGCTTGTGTGCTGAAACACTGCAGCCTCAGCACATTAACTAAATTTACCATCTAAGAGACAGAAAGGAAGCTGCCAGATTTGACGACAAAGCTGTAAAGTTTTAGTGAATGGGGAGTAAATCAAACCTGCAGTTCGCCTTGTAAAAACCTACCGACCCGTGCTTTGTCTCACCCTTCACTCACAGGAGGAGATTTTTATTTCCCAGTATAAATAAAGCATACTTTAGAGACTCCCTCCTTTGGCTTCCTTCCACCACCTCTGGATTCAATAACCCAAACAATTAAATCTGACATGGTCTTTCTGATAAGGTCCTAGCATATAGTTCGATGGCTATAAAAACTTTTGCTACATGGAAAAGGTTAAGATAGAGGTGGAGCAAACCAGGAAAGTCCTGTCTCTGATTCATAGACTGTTACTAATTTATCTCTGTGTGTGAGGCCAAGGGAACTTTCAGGATATGTCTCTGGTTGTAATAATTGATTTCAGGAAAAAAGTCTCTAACAAACAGTCAAATTCCATAAAAGAGAAATATATGCTTGGTCTGCAAGGTAACAAATAACCAGTTTGTTGGATTTTTTAAACTTTTTAGGATCTAGAGGCTTGTCTTGGCATCATATGTAGTCATTGTTAGGTTCTTTATGCTTGGAAATAATCTAAAATCATTGTGTCCTGATTATTATCCACCAAAAATTACTACATACGACCTATCATGGAGTTGTGAACTGATCCAGCCATTCTGGAGAGCAATTTTCTGCTGTGCTCAAAGGGCTATAAAATTGTGCATACTCTTAGACCCAGAAATGCCACTGCTAGGTCTGTATCCCAAAGAGATTTTTTTTAAAGGAAAAGGACATATATATCCAAATAGATTTGTGGCTTTTTTTTGTAATGGCAAAGAATTAGAAATTGAAGGGATGCCCATCAACTGGAGAATGGCTGAACAAGTTGAGATATATGATTGAGATGGAATTCTATTGTGCTGTAAGAAATTACTAGCAGGATGCTTCCAGAAAAACCTGGAAAGACTTACATGAACTGATGCAAAGTGAAGTGAACAGAACTAGGAGAACACTGTATATAGTAACAACATTATACAATGATTAACTGTGAATGACTTAGCTATTCTCAGAAACACAATCATCCAAGACAATTCCAAAGGACTCATGAAAAAAAATGCCATCCATCTCCAGAAGAGCTGATAGAGTATGAATTCATATCAAAGCATACTTTTAAAAAACTTTTTAATATATTTTTTGTCTGTGTTTTCTTTCACATGATTAATATGAAAATATGTTTTGCATGATTGCCCATGTATAACCTATATCAAATTACATGCTATCTCAGGAAGGAGGGAGGAGAGGGAAAGAAGGATAGAAGTGGAAACAAAAAATTAGAAAAAAATGAATGTTAAAGATTGTTTTTACATATAATTGGGATAAAATATAATATGTTTTTAAAAATATGGCATATTATGAATGACACAAACCAAAACTTTTCAAGGTTTTGTTTGAAGAATGTGCCAAACAGTGCAGTCTGATGGGAAAAAAAAAGTTACTGGATTTGTATTCAAAGGACCTAGCAACAAATCTCGGCTCTTAATTTAATGGTCATCTATGACCTTACCTTTCTGGGTCTTAGTTTCTTCATCTATAAAAATGAGTGAGTTGGCCAGAAATTCCACTGTTAGGTGTATGTTGCAAGGTGGACAGTGACAAAAAAGAAAGATCATATTTATACCAAAATGTTCACAGCAGCACTTTTTAAAGTTTTGGTAGCAAAGAACTAGAAACACAGCACCTACCTCATAGGGTTGCTGTGACAATAAAAACTAGATAATATATGTTATGTACATTCCAAACCTTAAAACTTATTTGCATGTTAGTAATTTTTATTATAAATCATTATCATATTCTCATTGATTAAAGAATATCTAAGCAAATTATAGTATACGAACATAATTGAATTTTAAAAATTAATTTATTATATTTTATGTTCTATCTTCCTCTTCACCCTCACATTTGACACCATTTGACACAGATACACCCATACATATATACATACATGCATAATATATAAAATATATGTGTAAAACCATACTATCCATACTTTTGTCTATGAGTTTTTTCTGGATCCTTTGGATTTGAGTATTTATAATACTCAGAATGACTTAGTCATTCACATTTATTCTTTGAGAAATATTATCATTACTTTATGTTACATTCTCTTGGTTCTGCTTATTTCAATCTTCATTATTTCATGTAAGTCTTTCCATGTTTTCTAGACTCAACCTGCTCATTATTTCTTACAGTATGGTAACATTCCATCACAATCCTATGCCACAACTTGTTTAACCATTTCCCAATTAATGGGCATTCCTTCAATTTTTAGTTCTTTGCCACCACAAAGAGAGTTGCTATAAATATTTTAGAATATATAGATTCTTTTTCCTTTTTCTCTGATCAGCTTGGGAAACACATTGGTCTGGTCTTGCTGGGTCAAAGGGGATAAACAATTTTATAACTCTTTGGATATAATTTCAGACTCTTTTCCAAAATGGGTGTTTTCAGTTCACAACTCCACCAACAGTTAATTAGTGTCTTAGTTTTTACACATCCCCTCCAACATTTCTCATTGTTCTTTCTTGTCATATTAACCAATCTGAGAGGTATGAGGCATTTAGCTAATCAATAATGATTTAGAGAGAGGGTGGAGCCAAGATGGTGGAGAAAAGGCAGAGCTCTCTTGGGCTCTCTCCTACACTCCTACAAAGACCTTTAAATAATGCCGTAAAACAAATTCTGGAATAGCAGAGCCCACAAACATACAGAATGGAATAATTTTATAGCCCCTGACAACTTAGAAGGTGAGCAGGAAAGGGCTGTTGCATTGGGGTGAGAGTGGAGCACAGTTCAGTGCAGACCATGCTAGTCCAGACCTGGCCCCAGCAAACCAGGAATAAGCCTTGGGAGTGACTAAATCAGCAGCAGCAGCTCTCAGACCACAGATAAGGGGGTTGACCAACTGATCAGAAGGAGATTATAAGAGTTTCTTTTTGGCATTGGGGGAAGGACTCTGCTGTATTGCCCATACTTGGATCTGGATTGCAGTCTTTGATGGCAGTCCTAAGGCAAGGAGAAACACTAGCACATCAGAACTTGTGCCTGCAGTGAAGTGGTGATCTTCCTTACAGTTTGGGGGAAGAAAATAGTACTTGTGATCATGCACAGGCCAAAAGAGTAGTAAACACATTCCTCCTTAGATCAGACCTGCACAACTTGGCAGTACATAGCAGCCAAAATTAAAATAGGCTAAATTTCTTCAGGCTTCATATAGGTTAGCTAGAGACAGACTGATGATGGTTGGTTGCCATGGGTTAGGTGGCAAACAGGAGAGTGTGTAGTGGCAAACCTACATTTTTCATGGGCTACCCAAAATCCTTTGGTGGGCTGCAGGTGGCCTGAGGGCTATATGTTGTGCAGGTGTGGCTTAGATTGTACCACCTTGGAAGAACTGAAAACTTACTGGCCCCTAGAAGTATCTCTGAAGACAGCTATACAGAACCCCTGAAGCTTGGAACAGTGTGCCTTTTACCTTGGAAGCCAAGACCCACTTTTAATAAAGATTTAATGGTCAAGGAATAGGCTGGAAAAATGAGAAAACAAAAGAAAAAAATCTGACTATAAAATATTAATATGGTGACAAGGAAGATCCAAACACACACTCAGAAGATAACAAGGTCAAAACTGCTACATCCCAAAGCCTCAAAGAAAAATATGAATTGGTTTCAGGAGATGGGAGAGCTCCAACAGGAATTTAAAAATCAAATAAGAGAAGTAGAGGAAAAATTGGGAAGAGAAATGAGAGGGATGCAAGAAAATAATGAAAAATGAGTCAACAACTTGGTAATGGAGACAAAAAGTACTATAGAAAATAACATCTTAAAAAACAGAATAGGCCAAAATGTAAAAGAGGTACAAAAGCTCACTAAAGAAAATAATGGCTTAAAAATTAATTATCAAGTGAAAGCTAATGACTTTATGAGAAATCAAGAAATAATAAAACAAAACCAAAAGAATGAAAAAAAGAAGACAATGTAAAATATCTCTTTGGAAAAAACAACTGACCTGGAAAATAGATCCAGGGGAGATAATTTAAAAATTGTTAGACTTTCCGAAAACCATGATTTTTTTAGAAAAGGGCTTAGACATCATCCTTCAAGAAATTATCCAGGAAAACTGCTTTGATATTCTAGAACCAAACATAAAATAGAAATGGAAGGAATTCACCAATCACCTCCTGAAAGAGGTAATTTCAAAATGAAAACTTCCAGGAATATTATAGCCAAATTTTAGAGCTCCCAGGTCAAGGAGAAAATATTGCAAGCACCCAGAAAGGCATAATTCAAGTATGGCAGAGTCACAGTCAGGATAACACAAGATTTATCAGCTTCAACATTAAAGGACTGGTGGTCTTAGAATATGAAATTTCAGATGGCAAAGGAGCTAGAATTACAACCAAGAATCACCTACTCAGCAAAACTGAGTATAATCCTTTGGGGAGAAAATGATACTCAATGAAATAGAAAATTGTCAAGCATTCCTGATGAAAAGACCAGATATCAATAGAAAATTTGACTTTCAAATACAAAACTCAATAGAAGTAAAACAGGTAAACAGGAAAGGAAAATCATAAAGGACTTAGTAAGTTTAAACTTTTTGCATTCCTACATGGGAGGATGATACCTGTAACTTATAAGAACTTTCTCATTAGTACAGTTAGAAGGAGCACATACATGCAAACACACACACATAGACAGAGAGTACCAATGTAAGTTGAATATGATGGGATGATGTAAATTAAGGATTGAGAAAGAGAAGTGCACTGTGAGAAAGGGAAAGGGAGAGGTAGAATGGTTTAAATTATCTGACATAAAGAGGCACAAGAGAGCTTTTACAGTGGAAGGGAAGATGGAGAACCATGGGGAACACTTCACTGGAATTGGCTCAAAACATACAAACTCAATAGGACATCTTACACTCCAAGAAAGGAAGAGATAAAAGGGGTGGGGGGAGTTAAAGGGAAGGTAGATTAGAGGAGGTAGTAGTGAGAAGCAAAACACTTTTGAAGAAGGACAGGGTAAAAGGAGAGAGAGAATAAAGTAAATGGGGGGAAATAAGATGGAGGGAAATGAAGTTAGCAATTATAACTGTGAAAAAATTTTGGAAGCAAGTTTCTCTGATAAAGGCCAAATCTCTCAAATATAGAGAGAAATGATTTAAATTTATAAAAATGAGTCATTCCCCAAAGCTCACTAAAGAAAATAATGGCTTAAAAATTAATTATCAAGTGAAAGCTAATGACTTTATGAGAAATCAAGAAATAATAAAACATAAAATGGAAATGACAAATGATCAAAAATATGACCAGTCAGTTTTTAGATAAGCAATTAAAGCTACCTATAGCCATGTAAACAAATGTTCTAAATCTCTGTTCATTGGAGAAATACAAATTAAAACAATTCTGAGGTACCACCTTATACCTATTGGATTGGCTAATAGGACAAAAGACAAGGAAGATGACAAATGTTGAAGGGGATATGTAAAAAGTGAGACACTAATGCACTGCTGGTGGAGTTATAAATTGATTCAACCACTATGTAGGATATGTTTGAACTATGCCTAAATATTTATAGTAGCTTTTTTTCTGGTGGGCAAAGAATTGGAAGTTGAGAGGATCCCCATCAATTGAGGAATGGCTGAACAATTTGTGGTATATGATTGTGATGGAATACTATTATGCTATAAGAAATGATGAGCTAGATGCTCTCAGAAAAACCTCAATGCTTACATGAATTGATGCAAAGTGAAATGAGTAGAACCAGGAGAATATTGTACATAGTAACGGCAAAATCATAAGATGATCAGCTGTTCTTCCAAATAAATTTCACAATTATTTTTGGCTCAGTGAAGTGATTTTTTGGGAAATTTAATTGGGATGGTGTTGAATAAATAGATTCAGTAGAATTATCATTTTTATTGTATTGACTCTGCCCATTCATGAACAATTAATATTTTTCCAAATATTTAAGTCTGCCTTTATTTGTATGAAAAAGTGTTTTATAATTATGTTCATGTAGTTTCTGTGTTTGTTTTGGATGGTATACTTCCAGGTATTTTATGTTGTCTATGATTGCTTTCAATGGGATATCTTTGGCTATCTCCTCCTGCAGAATTTTGTTGGTGATACATAGAAATGCTGATGATTTATATGAGTTTATTTTATATCCTGCTACTTTGCTATAGCTTTTTAGTTGAATCTCTAGGATTTTCCAAGTGTATCCTCATATTGTCTGTAAAAAAGAGATAGTTTTATTACCTCATTGCTCATTCAGATTCCTTCAATTTCTTTTTCTTCTTTTATTGCTAGCATTTCCAATACAATATTAAATCATATTCGTGATGATGAGCATTTTTGTTTCAATCCTGATTTTACTGGGAAGGCTTCTGGTTCATACCCATTACAAATAATGCTTGCTTATTGTCTTAAGTAGATGCTTATCATTTTAAGGAAAAAAGTCTATTTATGCCTACGTTTTCAAGTGTTCTTAACAGGAATGAGTGTTGTATTTTGTCAAAAGCTTTTTCTGCTTTTCTAGTGACATAATCATGTGACTTTTGTTACTTTTGCTATTGATAAAATAAATTATGTTAATAGTTTTCTGTATGCTAAACCATCCCTGCATTCCTGGTTTAAATCTCATTTGGTTGCCATATATAATCTTTGTGACACATAATTTTAGTCTCCTAGCTAGTACTTTATGTAGGATTTTTGCATCTGTATTCATTAGTGAAATTGGTTTATAATTTTCTTTCTCAGTTTTTGCTCTTCCCAGTTTAGGAATCGGTATAATATTTGTTTCATGAAAGTAGTTTGGTAGGACTCTTTCTTAGCCTACATTCCAAATAATTTATTTAATGTTAGAATGAGTTGATCTTTAAATGTTGTGTTGATAATGCATTTTTGCTTATTGTTAATGTAATTTTGCTTCTCAATGGGAAGATCTTTCCCATCCATAACGGGCCCATGTGACCTGCTTAAGTCACATGGAAACCTGCATCACATGAGTTTAAGTTGCATGGAACAGGAAGAGGCAGAGCTAGAGCAGAGCTGAGAGGATATTTGGTCAGAGCAGTCAGACCCGAGGTAGAGAGAGGAGGAAAATAGCTAGGTTCATGAGTGTTTGCTGGTGAAGCCTTGGGGATGGTGTTCTCTGCATGATTATTGTGTATAGATTTTTGTTACTATGATGGATTTGGCTTTCTGGTGTCTGAATAAATGTTTTGGTTCTGTCTTCCATGTAGAAAGTCTGTTGTATTTTGTGATTCAGAATTGTGCCAGGATACTCACGGCTGCCGTGGGCTCTGTGAATATCTTGTTGGCGCTACAAATGTTTGATAGAATTCACTTGTAAATCCATCTGGTCCTGATGCTTTTTTCTTAGAACGTTAATATATAGTCTGTTCAATTTCTTTTTCTAAAATAGTTTTATTTAGATATTTCATTTCCTCTTCCATTAATCCAGGTATTTTATATTTTTGTAAGTTTTCTTCCATTTCATTTAAATTGTTAAATATATTGGCATGTAATTGGACAAAATGATTCCTAATAAATGCTTTGATTTAACCTTCATTAGTGCTATATTTACCCATTTCCTTTTGGATATGAGTGATTTGGGTTTTCTTTTCTTTTAAAATCATATTATCCAATGATTTATCTATTTTATTGTTTTTCTTTCTTTTTACAAAACCAACTCCTAGTTTTATTCATTAATACAATGGTTTTATTACTTTAATTTTATTGATCTCATGTTTAAGTTTTAGGATTTCCCATTTGGTGTTCAATTAGAGATTTTAAATGTGTTCTTTTTCTTGTTTTTTTTTTTTGAACAACTATGTACCCAATTCACTAGTCTATATTTTCCATTTTATTGATGTAAGTATTTAGAGATATAAATTTTCCTCTGATTGCTGCTTTTGCTGCATCCCATATGTTTTGGTATGTTGTCTCACTATTAACATTCTCTTTAATAAAATTATTTATTGTTTCTATGACTTGTTCTTTAACTCACGCAATCTTTATGATTAGGCTATTTAGTTTCCAATTAATTTTTAATTTGTTTCCAGGGTCCCTTATTAAATATATATATATATGTTTTTATTGCACTAGGATCTGAAAAGGATACATTTAATATTTCTGCTTTTTTGCATTTGACTATAAAGTTCATAATTGAATCTTAATGCACTGGAAGAAATAATGTCACACTGTAAACCATACAGGACTGGCTGGCTGCCATTAGACTCCGCAGGGAAATCAGACATAATGATTCAAAAATCTTCCTCATCTTCATTTGATACCAGAAATATTAGAAATTTGTTTGGAATTTCTATGGCACCTTACCACTATGTTTAGTCAAATATCAGATCTTGTCTGCTATTTACCAAAGGGTCTGAAAATTATTATTTGAGGGAAGAGTGAAGCATGAGGCCATCTAATCGCCCAACTTGTGGGAGTTAGGTTCTTCTCAGACAAAAGCACTCCAGGTTGGGAATCTGAATACAAAATAGCAACCCTGATAATTCATTTCAATCAATCATGATTTATGTCGTAGCAACTGTGCACCAAGCACTGTAATCATTTCTTTCTCTACTCTTAACAGTTCAAATCAACAAATGGTTATTATGTTCCTATTATTAAACAAGGCACCTTTCGAGGCTGGGTCCACAAAGAAACAGTGCAAACAGTCTCTTCCCTGAAGCAGCTTACGTTATTCTTGACATTCTCTTTCAGAAGCAAACTATCAAACTCTGTCTCATCAGCTTGTTCTTCTCTCCCACCATCTCTCCATTCTTCCCTCATTTCTATTTTCCCATCCCTGCATGCCTCCTATCATTCCCTTCCCTTTTCTGACTTCTATTTTTTCTTCTAAATTTCTCTGTGGCTATCCTTACTTTTTGTGTTTCTTTCTTGTTCCTCCCTTTTCTTTTTTCCCGTTCTTAAACTATTTTTCTTCTTCTTTCTGATCTTCTGCATCTCTGCCCTTTCTCTTTCCTCACCCATGTTCCTTTTCTCATTTTTGTTTCTAATCTCCTCCTTCTGGTGTTTTCTATCTCTCCCTTTGTTCGAAATCTATTGCCTTACTATTTATCACTGGCCTTCATACTTGACCCTGACCAGGATGCACCTGTCATTTCCCTTGTAATTGCACTATATTTGCATGGAAATTGACATGGTCACAGACCTATCCTTGGAGTCATCCATCTCTCAACATGCTGATAAGGAAAGTGGGAAAAATTTAATGGCCCTGACATTTTTTAAATTAATTTTAAATTTAAAGATATAATCTTTTCATTTGTGTCTTCTTGGTTCTTTTGGAAATTAATATCCTAATTTGGGATCAATGGGTAGTACACTAACATTTATAATATTTCCAAGGAGTTTATGTTCTATATCTATCTATCTATCTATCTATCTATCTATCTATCTATCTATCTATCTATCTATCATCTATCTATCTATCTGTCAATCTATCATCTATCTATTTATATGCCATGTTACAAAATAAAACACAGCCAAAAAAACCCTCAAGAAAAACAAATGAAAAAAGAGCTTGTTTTGATCTGCATTACCTTAGGTCTGTATCCTGCAATAGGACTATAGTACCATGAGGGAATGCAGTATGACAAAGGCAGCAGGGATAGTTGATAGAGTGTTATACCAGTCCTCAGGAAGACCCCTGGGTTCAAATTTTACCTCATGTTGACTAGATATGTGTTGAAATTTCCATATCTGTAAAATAGGGTTATTCACAACTGTAATCCATAGCTCATGGAGTTGTTTTGAGGACCAAATGAAATACCCTACCTAAAGTGCCTTGAAAACTTGAAAATGCTGCATAATGTCTATTACTATTATTACTAACAGTTACTATCATTGGCAAATGAAGGCTCTGAAGTTGAAGTCAGACGATATTGGTTTTAACCCCAGTTTTATTCCTTTTACTAGTTCTTGAATGTCAGACAAATAATTTTACTTCTCTGAGTTTTAGTTTCACCATCTGTAAAATGGGGACAATGACTATTGTGCTATCAAACTCACAGGGTTGTTTGGAAGAAAATGTTTTATAAACAAAATGTTAGTTATTACCTAACTTCTATGGTTGTTGTGAGGAATGTGATTTATAAACTTTGAAATACCACATAGGATGATAGATTTAGATTTAGATCTAGATCCAGAAGGAACCTTAAGGATCATCTAGCCCAACCAACTCATCTTACGACTGAAGAAACTGAGATCCACAAGAGGGATGTGATTATAAAAGTCAATCAGGTGTGAAATTGAAAATCTGGGATTTGAATTATGATTCTATGACTCCAAACCCAGTACTCTGTGCTATACAACATTACTTACAAAAGAAAGCTGCATAAATTTTAAAATGTGTACAGTGTAAGATATATGATTTTACAAATACGATTCTTATGAAAATACTTTTTTTTGGTTGTTGTTCAGTTGTGTCTGACTCTTTGTGACCCCATTTGGAGTTTTCTTGGCAGAGATAATGGAATGCTTTGCCATTTCCTTTTCCATATTCTGTTCCAGATGTGAAAACTGAGGCAAACAGGTTTAAGTGACTTTCCCAGGGTTACACAGCTAGTAAGTATCTGAGGTCATATTTGAACTCAGGAAGATAAGTCTTCCTGACTCCAGGCCAGGTGCTCTGTGTCCTATGGTGCCACCTAGCTGCCTTACACTCTTAGAGAACTGCCTAAAAATGACTGAACTGCCACAAAGGACTGAAAGGGACATAAAAGGTCACAATACCAGTATGTTTTAGAGGCAGGGATTGCACCTAGATCTTCCTGGCTCAAAAGGTAGCTTTCTTTGTGCACTTACCTGCTTCCCAAGCTAGAGAGGACAGACATTATTTTTCTCATTTGCCTGATAAGAAAACCAAGAATTAGAAAAACTAAATGACTTATTCAAAGTCATTTCACTAGCAAATAGTAAACCTGGGATTAGAACTCAGATATATGGATTCACAGACCTTTCTCCTATACCAAGTATTAAAGATTTAACTTGTAACACTCCTCTCCCCTCAGCACCTCTACTTCTTGTCTCACTTATTCCTCAGCTTCTCTGCTGTCTGTCTTCCAGTCATTTCGTTCACCTGAAACTTCACTACAGAGTGAACAATGATCTCGTAATTGCCAAATCCAATGAATGGCCTTTTCTCAGTCCTCATCTTTCTTGACTTCTTGTAATCATTTGGCTTTATTAACCACACTTTCCCCCTGGATGCCCTCTCTTCTCTGGGTTTTCATGACATTCTTTTTGGCCCTCTTTCTTCCTTTCAATTGTGTCCTTGTTTTACCTTCACTACTTCTCTGTTTCCTTTGCTGGATCATCGCCCATATCATGCTCTATTGTGGGCCTTCAACTTCTTTCTCCCTGTGGTTGCCTGAAGAGGACCAAAATGACATCACTATGCTAGAGCCATGTTTCAGTGAGTCATTGTGTTTGATCAGACCAATATGACCTTGGAATGCTCTACCACAGGTTGGGCACAGATAGTTCATGTGAACATTTGGGCTGGATTCTCTAAACTTGCACATCCTGTGTTCCCTTTGAGTTGTCCCAATTCTGCTTTGCTCTTAGAGCATAGCACCTTCTCCGATGTGGGTGCACCACACTGAGAGGTCCTGTTGTCCCCATATTCTCACTTGGTGACCTCATCAGCTTCCATGAGTTCATTGACCATTTCTGTGAAGATAACTTCCATATCTGTATATCTAGTCTTAGTCTCACTTCTGATCTACAGTTCCACTTCACCAACTGCCTAATAGGTATATTGAACTGGATTTCCCATAGGTATCCCAAACTCAATGAGTTCAAAACAGAACTCATTACCTACCTCTCCCACTTGTGAAGCACCCTTCTTCTTAACTTCCTTTTTTTTTCTATTGAGGTCTTCACCATTCTTTCAGTCACTCATGTTCATCAGCTTGGTGTTATTCTCAGTTACTCACTCTTTCTTTTCCTACAGTGTTAATCAGTTTCTAATTTCTACCTATAAATTGTTTCTCAAATTTATACCCTTCCCCCCACTTATATATCCACTACCCTAGTGCAGGAGGGTATGGGGTGTTCAGGGAGGGCTAGCACCTCTGGTATGAGGGATTGCAGAGCACTTTTCTGAGCTACTCCTCCACTTTTGTTTTCTAACTATTACTCAGTTCTCACCTGTGGCTACAAGAAGCTGTGATGTGCAAGGGCCACAGTGTGGCAAAACCTTTGCAGGTGGGCTAAACCAGGTTGAGGGTAATTGACAGGATTCAAACCATTTGGTGAGTTTGGGAAATGTCTACGTGAAGCATGTGAAGACTTCCTTTGCCAGAACGGGTGGATAAGGACAATTTGTTCCAACAGCCGTGGGGGGGCAGCTGAAGCAGATGTGGTGGAGCACTTAGAGCTTGGTCAGACCTCAAAGATCCCAGGGTCATCCACTGCATTCTGAGCGGTGGATGGACAATCATTTTGACTTTTGTCTTGCCACTGGACTTGATGACTAGAAGAGAAAGTGAGGCTGAGGACTTTGTGCAGCTCTGCCTCAGTTAAATCCAATTCATGCACAAGTCAAGACATCATCCATGATACCATTGGCCCTCTTCCAAAATGAAGGCTGAACAGCACATCAGCGAAGTCTTCATGGAGACTCTCTGGCACTTTTGCGATAGCCTCCCAATCTGTTTCTTTACCTCACATTTCTCTCTATTCCAATTCATCCTCCAGACAGCTGCCAAACAGCTGGATTATATCAACTCTCTTCTCTTTCCTCTCCAACTAAATAAACTTTAGTGACTTCTTATAATATGAACTCCTCTATTTGGCATTTATAGTTCCTCACAATTTCACCCCTTCCTACTTTTCTAGTTTTCTTTTATAGTGCTTTGAGACATTCTATAGTTTAGGGGCATAATGGCTTATTTGTTGTTCTTCATGCATAATAATTGATCTTACTTTTCTGTGATTCCCTCCCTTACATACTCTCTCTACCTCTTGATATTCCTGATTTCTTTCCAATCTCAACTCAAGCATTTCCTTCAGAATAAGATTTTTTCTAGTATTCTTGTCTGGTCTCAATGGTTAGTTCCTTCCCACCCAAGGTCACCTTATGTTTGTTTTGTATGAGCAAAGGCTAGAATTCAAAGGCTAGGTGGTCCAAAGGCTAGAATTCAAATCCTACCCCTTACTCTGTCTGGCTGAGACTGAACAAATCATTTAATATCTCTGTGCCTCATTTGCCTTGTTTGTAAAATGGGGTGTAATGGTAACACCTACCCCTAGGATCATTGTGGGGATCAAATTAGTTAACATACTAAAACACTATGTAAATGTGAGGTTTATTATTATTAAATAATAATTTATTATTTTATAATAAGAATAATTATTAAATTATTAGTATTAGTTATGTACACTACAATATATGTGCACATAAGCATAGATGCCCACATATATAGATGACTATAGATACATACATAATACATACATGTACACATATGCATATACATCCAAGTGTGTTTTCTTGCCTTTTAAAACGTAAGCTTCCTCAAGGGTAGCTGTTTCACTTTTGTTTTTTTAGCCGCAGTGTTTAGCATAGTGCCTCCCACATAGGAATTACTTAGCAATGTTGATTGAATGATGAACTGATTGCTTAATGTGTTATTCCTCTGAATATTTAGGGAATTTTAAAAGGAAACCAACCACAGGGGAGGAGTCAATTTAGAGCTTAGCCCAAAGGTAGAATGGTAGAATTTGGTATCTAATGGTGGAATTTCAGGCATTATAATACCTAAGTAGGGGAGATATTTTGGGACAGTTGGGACTTTCCCTGAACTTTAAGGCAAATCCCTATATAGTGTATGGTGTAAAACTATTCTAAACTGAAAACATAATTCTAACACTGGAATTTCCTTGCCTGAAGATTCCTTGTACTGCAAGAGACCTCAGAGGTCAGTTATCTGCTTCCTCTAGGCAGAAATGCTCCTAAGCTGTCCAACGCAGTTGGAGGTTTGTTTAAGGTTTTTATTCTTCTTGTATTCTTAAAGATATAATTATCCACACAGAAAACAATAATGGGTGGGTTCAGAATTTTCTTTTTGCAGTTGAGTAGACAACCTGCAGAGCTGATCTGTCAGTACCTGCGTCTTAGTGCACCAATAAAAATGAATAATGAACTGGGGTTAGAAGTTAACAGGCAGAAGAGAATGCGTTGGATAGACTTTGAAAAAGTGTGCAATGTTTTAATAACCTTGAACTTCTCCCTGAAATGCAGACCCATCAGCCCCGCCCCCCCCCGCCAAATACAACCAACACTATCCTTTTAATGCCCTGTTAATTTTGCTTTGGTAACATCTCTCAAATATACCCCTTTCTCTCCTCTGACACTGCCACTACTCTGGTACAGGCCCTTAATCACTTCACACCTGGATTATTGCAGTAGCCTCTTTAGGAGGAGTGGGGGTGGGGGTCTTGCCTGCTCCTTATTCTAATCCTTCATTCACTCACCAAAGTGATTTTTCTAAAGTGCAGGTCTAACCATGTCACTCCCTATTCATTAAATTCCAGTGGATCCCTATCCCTTCTAGTACAAACACGAAATCCTCTGTTGGCCATTCAGAGCCCTTCATTATCTAGCCCCCTTCCTACTTTTCCACCTTCTTACTCTTTATTTCCCAATATATACTCTTTGATCAGAGATATTGGCCTCCTGGCTGTTCCACGAATAAGACACTCCATCTCTCAACTCTGGACATTCTCTCTGGATGCCCCCCATGCCTGGAAGGCTGTTATACCTCATCTCTGCTTACTGACTTCCCTGGTTTCCTTCAAGGTCCCACGAAAATCCCATGTTCAACAGGAAGCCTTTTAAAAATCCCTCTTAGTTGTAGTGCCTTCTCTCTTTTAATCACTTCCTCTGTATTTTACATGTAGCGTACTGGTATATATTTGTTTACATATTGTTTCTCCAATGAGGTTGTGAGTTCTTTGAGGTCAGGGAATCTTGTTTGCCTATTTTTGGTATCCCCAGCTCTATGTGCCTGGCATATAGTAGGCGCTTAATAAATGTTTATTGACTGACTGAGAGTGATGCCATGTGACTGAAAAATAATGTCCACAATCTCCAAAGAGTTAAAGCTGCAGCCATCCTTACCTACATGGTGGGTATGAACAGGTTTCAATCTGCTACTAAGAAGGAATGATGCAGAAGGGACATGAAGGACACCATCAGAGAGTGTATGGCTTGGAAAGAAAACAGGCAAGCAGAAGGATAGCCTGTGTGTTCTGCTGGAATGTCTGAAATGTAAAGAAGGGGAAGACACTCAGCATGTTGGGGGAGAGAACTCTCCTGCCCACCTGTGAAGGATTATTGGAGAATATGGAGAAGAGCAGCTCAGAATAAGAAGACATGAAGGGGGATTGGCATCAGTGGAGAGCAAGCCCCCATATGGGGCATGTGATGGCAGAGTCATCAAAGTGTTTCCATAACCTCTTCCAGCACACTATTGCACTCACTGTTTAACAGTCTTTACCATCTAGGGATTTTGCTCATGTTAAATGAGCAATCTTGCTGCAGTTCATGGTCCAAAAGTATTATCATCTAGGTAAAATTTCCTGATTTTTTTCCTTCTCTTTTAATGTAAAAACATTTTAGAAATCCATTAGAGAGGAAATACTTTGTAATAGTTTTATAACCATTCAGTAACATATGCTCTAATTCTTGTCATTATACTGAACGCATACAAGAAGAGGAAGAAAACTGTCTACTCACCCATTCCTTGTTCCCTCAGCCGATAGAAGAAACAGCCCATGTGACTGGGGTGAGGACGAAGCAGAAATCTTCCCTCTTAACTGTTCCTTTCACCTCTATAGTCTGTATGAGGATGATGCTTCTTGGCCTTGGTCTACATAAGCATGTGAAGCAGGATTAGAGAGGACTGGACATTTCTTTACAGTTTAGAATGGAGAAACTTCCACATAAGCAGTGGTCTTCTGTTTGCTTTTTAGACTTGTGGCTTTATGTGAGTAGGGAGCTCCCAGTGACAAAGTCCCTCTACGGATGCCATCCAGTATGTTTCCTGGGACTTCTAGTGTTAGAGTTGCCAAGGCCACTAAGACATGATTTGGCTATATGTGGGAGAGTCAAGACCTGAAGCCAAATCTTCCTGTTTTGCAGGCCAGTACGCTAACCGCAGTACTAACCTAGTCTCAAGTCATGATTATACTTTATTAGATGAAGTGATACATTTTATATGAAATCATATTAGTTATGACTTACTTAAAGGAAGCCAGGGAGGTCAGTAGTCAGAGCAGAGGAAGAAGAATGTTCCAGACCTGGGGGACAATCAGAGAAATGCCTGGAGCCAAGAGACATGGAACAGCTAGTAGTCAAGTGTCACTGGATCAAGCGAGTACATTGGGGATTAAGTTGTAAGAAGACTGGGAAAGTAAGAGGGGAATAGAGTGGAAGTTACCACATGAATATTAGAGAGATCAGGAGGACATACTTTTGTCAGTGCTTATGAGAAAGCAAAAATATTGAAGTATTCATAGATCACCGGCTATTGCTAGTAACTTACCTTTGTTTAATGCTTTATATGTAACAAAATGCTCTTTTAATCTTTACAATAAATAACTTTGTACTGTAAATACAAAAAGCATCCTTACCCTGATATTATAAGAAAATTAATAATGATGATGATGATAATATTAATGACCAGTGTTTAGATTTGCAAAGAGTTTTGCGTTCATTATCTCACTGAGGCTTGTGGAGGCTAAGAGATTTGGCCAAGGTCACAAAGCTAGCAAGGGCAGCATTCAGACTCAGTCCTAGAGCTTAAAAAATTGTATGAACAGACTTTACATGACCTACATTTTCTAATATATCTTTCCCCCTCCTTCATAGAGAGTTATCCTTTATAATAAAGAATAAAAAAAAAGAGGAAAAAAAGTTTAGTCAAAGTTATCAACATGTCAAAAAACCTGGTGTTATGTACAGGGTTCCATGTCCACAGTTCTCCGTTTCCACAAAGAAGAAGGCAGGAGTCTCTTCTCATACAACATCTTTGGGTCCAAGCTTGGTTATTAAAATTTTACAACAGTCAGTTTTTATTCAAGCCCTGCTCTTCTGATCATATGTTCTATACCGACATTAGTAGACACCTTGCCTCTCCTAACATACTTTGCCATTACACTCTATGTTATTGGGGATGAAAAAGAAGACATGCTCCCTATCCTCAAATTATAATTAATATGAGTCAAACAAGAAAACCGATTTCATCATGTTATAGTCACACCATTCATGAAAAGGGGCCAGTTGTGTGAGCTGCAGGCAATCTATGCTATGAGACTTTAGATAATGAAAGAATCTCTAGGGTTGAATCGAGCAGGAAAGGCTCCATAGAGGAAGGAGGGACTTGAAATAGAGTTTAAATGATAGGTAGAATTAGAATAGGATTTGAAGAGACTAGAAAGCTTTCCAGAAGCAGGCAGCTCCATACTGTGAGCCATGGGGCAGAAATGACAACATTATGTGTGTTTGTGTCAATAGAGTGTGTCCAGAATAGAGAAGAGACTGGCCTGCTTTGAGTGGAGAGCTCCTCCTGGAGACTGATGGGAAGTACAGTGGGAAAGGTGATAGATGACTTCAGTGACCAGATGGAGGTATTTGGAGTTAATCCAAATGCCTTAGTGTTGAGAAGAATGATATGAGAGGGATATGTAAGGAAGATTAATCTCGTGGACATTTACAAAATGTAGTGGTGTGAAAAGAGACTGAAGGCAGACCCTGCTGCCTTTATTTAAGCTAGTGTGCAGTGACTACTTAGAAAAGTAAGTGAGGTTAAGAAGGCTGGAAAGAAGTGATGATGACTTTGCAGTCAGTCTCCTGGATAATTAAGGCCCCTGAAAACCACTTTGGTCCAAAAACAAAAACAAAAAACCCCAACATTAGATCAGATAATTGAACATGTCCTCTGCTTGTTTTTAAAAAGAGCTCTGGCCTCTGAGTGATTCTTTGTCTAGAAACAATCAAGGAAATAATACCAATAATATCTGACATTTTTATAGGACCTTGGAGTTTATCATTCATCTCATCTGAGTACCATCAGAACCCTAGAGTTAGGTACCACGGCTGTGACTATCCCCATTTTACAGATGAGGACACTGAGGCTTATAGGAGTC
This sequence comes from Notamacropus eugenii, assembly GCF_028372415.1. Lineage (NCBI taxonomy): Eukaryota > Metazoa > Chordata > Mammalia > Diprotodontia > Macropodidae > Notamacropus > Notamacropus eugenii. The sequence continues at coordinate 297,220,671 of NC_092876.1, read as the reverse complement.
ATTATAGAATCAGGTTTACAGCTGGAAGCAGCCTCAGAAGTTATCTGGTCTAATCTTCTCTAATTTTACAGAGATAAACAAATAGCCCAAGAGATGACTTATGCAAAGTTACACAGGCATTAAGTGACCAAGACTGTGTTTGAGCCAAGGTTCTCTGACTCTAAATCTAGTACGCTTTTCACTGAACCACATTGCCTCCTCTAAGGGTCTCACCCAAGCTCTCATCTAGCAGCGGTTAGAGGGAGGTGGCAGAATTTGAATCCTGGGCTCTCCTCACTCCAAGTCCAATGCTCTATCAGCTAGACGCCTACAAATTTTGTAAAGACTATGATACTGTAACAGTTCTATGAATTCTGAATGTGATCTTAGTGGATTTGGAAGAGTGAAAAAACAATGACAAATTTACAGTTGCATGCATGTGTTCATGTTTGCTAAAAGACATTTACACACATTGAAAACTCAGGATTCCTAGGCACAAGTGGAGTTTAGAAAGATCACTTTCTTTGGAATTCTTTGGAATCAGAGGACCTGAGTTCAAATTCTGATTCTGATGCTATCTATGTGACCTTGGGCAAGTCTTTTAAACTTCCTGAGCTTCATCTGTAAAACAAGATGGTTGGACTTAATGGCCTTGGAAATCTCTTCCGTCTCCAGATGGATCCTGTGAAGCACTGAAACTCCTTAGACTCAAGTTAGTGCCCTGAGTAATTGCCAGGGAAGACCTTGGGAAGCATCACAAAAGCCAAGCCCCTTGGGTTAAGAATGGGAGCAGGGAGGATGGTGCCACTAAAAAGATGTCTTCTATGGGGGTCCTGAAGACAAACTTCACCACTTCAGGTTGTTTTTCCTTCATCATTTGTGTCCTCATGGCTAAGTTTCCTTGAGAATAGATCAGCAAGCTATGTATCCTAAACTGTGTGGCCTATGACCCTCAGTTTCCTTAGTGAGAGGCAAGGAATGAACTAAATACAATGACCATAAAAAGCAGATGCCAGGGGAAATAATTCTCTATCTTATCTGCATTTGAGGATTGAACTCTGTAAACCAAGCAGTGGAATGTTCTGGTGGCTCAGCTCTGCTCTTTTTGAATAATTATAGGTGTTCCAAAGAGTGGAGGGGCTTCCAATGATAATCATCAGCCCAGGTAGCCATTACTAATTCTAGTCACTTCATCTGTAAAAACCCTATCTAGCCAGACATCCCTTCTCACCCCACTGGGGTGGAAACCCAGCAGATGTTTAACCGCTCAGAGTGTGGATGTGAAAGCATTTTAGTGGAGGACATTAAGTGAGGCCACCCTGTGAAATAGAAAGGTCAGCAAAACCCACACGCACCAAGGATGGCAGGATGAGCAAAGAATTAGAGGATGCTTGGATGAGCAACAGCTTTCTGAGGTCATCTGGTCCATCTGCTTGCCTTCAGGCAGGACTGCTCCTAAATACCCCAAAGAGTTGAAGATCTAGCCCATTTTTAAAGGTCTTATTGTCATTATAAGCTACCATCACAGTAAAGGCATTGTTATTATTAAGATTATATTGCTATTATACTATAAACTCAGCAGAGCTCCTGAAGAAATGGACATTTTAAAGCTTTTGAGAATAATAACTGCCATTTACATAGCACTTTGCAGTTCACAATGCACTCTCCATACATTTCGTCACAATATTGTTGCTCTTTAAAGAGGGACTTTCCTTACGTTTTCGTAGAAACTCATATAGCAGCATAGAGGAGTCTTGTTATCATAGGTTCCCTGGACTGCTTTATAGGTGAAACTGTCATATAAGGGAGACCCCTTAGGCATTTAAGTAAATCAAGTACATAGAGTAGAGGCCAAGCTGAAGCCACCTTGCCCTGCTCAGCAGTATTGGAGCTTGCAGAGTCCCTCAAGAGGTCAAAACATATGAAACTGTTGGCAGCAATCAGGAAAGAGGAGTAGGAGATGACTGTGCTACATAGAGAGGGGAAGGGACAATATGTAGTCACTGATTCTGGGAAGTGGTACATAGAGCTTCTGCAGGGTGATAGGCAAGGGTGTGCTGGTAAATGTTTAACAATAAGCTTTGTGGTGAAAAAAAATCTATTCATGATACACTTTTAGTCTATATTATGAACATTTTTCTCTATCACTTTCTTAAGTCTAAACAATCAACAAAATAATAAAATGTATTTCCCTATTTCTGAGGTGTAAATGCTCATATTGAGCATTTAACAACCAGCTCTTGTGAGCCTGTATAAATGACCCCAGCACACCACTGGTGATCACAGGCTATTTAAAAAGATTTAGGTGGTAATAAGTCACTGATGTTAATAATAGTAATAAAATAATAATAACTTACATCTAAATAATATTTTAGCTATACTACAGTTCTATATATTTTATCTCATTTGAGTCTCAAAATGACCCTGTGTAGTAGGTACTATTATCTCCCATTTTGCAGATCAAGAAACTCAGGCTCAGCACAGTTAAGTGGTTCTCCCAGGATCGCACAGGTAGTACATATAAGAGATCAGACTTGGACCCAGGTCTGCCTGACTTTAAGTCTAAATAGTAGACTGGTCAACGCCATTCTGTAATGGTAGAGTGAATGCAAGGGAGAATAGGAACGGATAGACCGTCTATGCAAGAAAACGTCTCAGTTACCTGACTGGGTCTTGGATTTCTGTGCTTCTGGCTTAGTTCTCTGTGACACCTGATGGTGTCCCATTAACTAAAGACTATAGGATCATAGATATTAAACTGGAAGGGAGCTCACAGACATCCAGCCCAATTCTCTCATTTTACAGATGAGGAAGGAAATTGAGGCCCCCGGAGATTAAGTGACCTGTTCACGGTGAAATAGATACTAAATGCCCAAGACAGGATTTGATCTTAGGTCCTCTGACAATGTTTTTTCTTCTGCATGAAGATCACCAGGATGTATGTCCCAGGTTGTATGTCTATTCCATGGGAAATGTTACCGAAGACTGGTGACAGTCTTATCTGTTCCCAGGCTGTGGAGGCAACCAGCATAGAATTAGGGCAAGCAGATCCTAATGGAATTGTCTGGTGATGAGACTTGTGCCTCCAGACTCACCTTTTTTTTTTTCTTTTTTCCCCAAGGCAATTGAGTTAAGTGACTTGCCCAATTAAATATCTGAGGCTGGATTTGAACTCAGATCCTCCTGACTCCAGGGCTGATGCCCTTTCTACGGCACTGCTAGACTCACCTTCTTTCTGTATGACTGAGGCTCCCCACCAAGGCTCTCCCCTTTTCCCTGAGGATTGGCTGTGCCACAGGTGTACCCCTCAAAAAGAGCCCAAACTTGTTGCTAGTCAAACCATCTCAGCAGATATAGACAATCACTATTCTGGTGCGGTGTCACTGCGAATGGTCTGAGGACAGAATTTTTCATAAACAATTGTCTGGCAATCATGTAGGTGTTTTAATTCTTTAGCAGAATAAAAAAGAGCCCTGGTAAGTAGAATGTCCAAATGATGTGCTATGTAAATGCATTTTAAATCCCAGTTTTAAAAAGTTATTTTCCAAAATAATTCCACATAACTATAGTGTTAAACATGAACATTACACAGGCTGCTGCTCTTGTTCCACAACAGGTAGCAATCCTTAATTAAATGTATGGTTTTCTTTAATTACAGCGGTTACTTTGAAAGGTGATAACTAAATAAAATTTTATTCTAAGAAATTCAGAGTAAGTGCAACATTAAAATAGCATTAAAGTTGTAAGACAAACTCAGTGAAGGAGTAAATCGCCAGAAAATCGACAAATCCTTCTCCTTAATGACTTCTTGCTGCACTCCGTGGAATGGAGGTATGATTCTTATCTGCATTTCCTTGCATTTGAGACTCCTAATAAAATTCGATGGTCTTTTAATGCTCTTGTTTTTGCCACTCCTGCTATTACTTCCTGAAAGTTTTTTTTCCCTTTCGGAGTTTTTCAGAGCAATTTTTTCACTGAGGTTTAATTTTCTGTTGTCTGGCCCTTTTGGTGCTGAAGAGTGCTGTTGGTGAAGTCATTGTCTATACAAATAGAAGGATGACAATAATGATTATTCTAACAGTTAGCACTTATGTAGTACTTTTGATGTACCAGGTACTGTGCTGACCACCTTACAATTGTTATCTCATTTTATCCTTCCAACAGCCCTGGGTGGTAGGTGCCGTTATTATCCCAACTATGCAGACAAGGAAACAGGCAAATCTAGGCTAAGCGATTTGCCCAGGGCCACACTGGTAGTAAGTGTCTGAGGTCAAATTTGAACTCAGGTCTTCCTAACTCCAGGTTTAATGCTCTATCCACTGCACTCCCTAGCTACCCATTCATTATAGGATCATAGGAGGTAGTATGGACCCGGGCTGAGCAGGTCAGACTCCAGCCCAAGGTGTGGGATTAGAATGAATTGAGATCCTCCCAGCCTGTGTAATAGTTAAAATAAGGCTTACTGATCCATAGCTGGGGAAAGAAGAAATGTTCAGCAGAGAATGCACAGTTGATTCATTAGAACTCAGCATTGCTGCCTCTCTGTTGCCCAGTGACCTGGAGATCAAGGCTCAGGAACTCGTTGGGATTCTTTGAGGCATTTTGTACCCAGGTCATTAGGAAGCTGGATCCACTGCTTGACCTGTAAGGCCCCCAGACAGTTTAAATACTTTTTTAAGGAAAACAACCAGCTCAGCCTACATATGTGAAATGTTGGTGGGTAATTTTCCTGCAAAGATATCATGAGCATAGCTGGAAGGGACCTCAGAGATGACTCTGCCTCAGATACTTACTAGCCAGGTGACCTTGGACAAGGAATTTCTTTAAAAAAATCCAAAAATTTTAATTATTTTCTAAGTACATTAAATTACAGTTGTAGATAAGGTAATAGGAAAAAGGAATAAAAAAGCAGATTTAAAGAATAAAATTCACAAACAACTTAAACCCACTTTTTCCAAAAGGGGGAGGGAAAGAAAGACCTATAATTTGCTTTAGTAAATTTTTTTTAATTTTTAAAAATTTATTTATTTTTAGTTTGCAGCATTCAGTTCCACAAGTTTTTTGAGTTCCGAAACATCTCCCCCTCCGTCCCCTTCCTCGTCCACCCCCTCCCCAAGATGCATGCAATCCTACATGGATTCTACATATATATTCACATTAAACATATTTTCACATTAGGTGGACGCGTCATTTAGCCTATCAGTCTGCTTTCTCGTCTGTAAAGTGAGGAGAGTAACATTTGCTTCACAGGGTGCTAGTGAAGATCACATGAAATAATGTATAAAACACCTTGTAAACCTCAAAGCAGTGTATGAATATTATCATCTAGTCTAATTCTCTTTCCTAGGTGAGGACACTGAGTCCCAGGGTAATTATATGTCTTGTCCAATGGCACATAGGTAAGCATCAGAGGGTAGGAATCATTCCTAGATCCTCCAACCTCAGAGCTCTTCTGATTCTGTTCACAATACCACACTACTTAATTTAATTCAATTGAGGAACATTTTTTAGGGACAAACTATTATATGTATGAACCACTGTGTTAGACATTCAGATAATTATGTACAGAAGATTAAATAAGACACAATCCCTACCATCATGGGGCTCTTGTTCTTTCATTCGTTCATTCAGCAATTATTAAATGCCTACTGTATGTCAGGTACTTAGGATCCCAAGGATAAAAATAAGAAACAAACAAAAATGAAATAGACCCTGGCCTCAAGGAACTTACATTCTATTGAGGAAATATGTACATATACAAGAATCTTATATATATTTGTGCACACAGTATATACATGAATATATATATATAAATATAGGTTTTATATATACATATAAATATAGGTTATATATGATATATATTATCTATTTATGTTTACTAATATACAATAATTATGAGGGAGGTGGTACTAGTAGTTGGAAGATCAGGAAATATTCCATGTAGAATATGGCAGTTAAATTTTGAAGGAAACTAGGAATTCTAAGAGGTGGAAGGGACTAGTTGAATCATTTGAGTCTTGTCCAGCTCTCCATGACCCCATTTGGAGTTTTCTTAGCAAAGATACTAGAATGGTTTGCCATTTCCTTCTTCAGCTCATTTTATAGATTTACATTATAGACAGAAGTAATGACTTGTCCAGGATCACATGGCTAGTGTCTGAAGCTGGATTTGAACTTAGGTCCTCTTCTCTCCAAGGCTAGTGCTCTATCCACTGTACTACCTTGCTGCCCAGGAGGTGGGTGGATGAAGAGGGAGTACATTCCAGGCATTGGGAATAGCTTTCAAAAACACAGGAATGGGAGATGAAGTGCCACCCTTCAGGAAGAAGGCCAGTGTACCTGAACTGTTGTGTATTTGGATGTATAATAAGTCTAGAAAGGAAACTTAAAACCAGGCTATGAAGAACATTAAATGCCAAACATTGTAATTCTTTTTTTTTTTAACCTAGAGGCAATAGGGAGCCAGTGGAGCTTTGGGAAAACTATAGTCTAGTAGCAGAGTAGACACAGTCAAATAACTGTAATGTTAAGTTGAACTTGCTAAGTCACAAAAAACATTGCACAGAAAGGAATCTAACATTATCCTCTTTTGTGGGGATGGTTATGAAGCACATGGCACTTCCTTTAAGACTTAGTATAGGAGAAAAAGTCAGTCATCAAGAAGACTGAACTCCCTGCTAGGTTTTCCTACAATGATTTTAAGGGAAGATCAAATGGTATTTGGATCAGAGAGTTGATTACTCAGTATGCATTTGGGAAATGTCAACATGTTCTTGCATCTCTGTCCACAACACAACTTTTCCTTTTTCTCCTGTCAATCACCTTCTACAAAGATTTTTCTCAACATGCACCGGTGAGCCACTGCAGCTGCTGAGGGTATTTTGATGAACAAGGAGTTTATCCAATGAAAACAATCACAGCTTTGACCCTGGTCAGGAAAGTCTGTTGCTTCAAAGGACCCTCAGCAGGGCAAAGTCACAATTGCCTTCTGCAGCTGTCTTTTCTGACAGCTTTTGTGGAGGGCCTCGCATGGAGAACATGCAGGAACAAGTATGGTTTTAAAAGTCATTGGTATTCTCCCATCCTGTTCCATTCTAAGGATTAGCTCCTTGGGAGCTTAATAGTTTGCTGCCACACATGATGAAACCAACTGTTAGGCATTTCTCAGTGGGTATCTTCTGTTTTTTCACAAAACATACAATCTCAGTGTTAAAAGGTGTCAGTGCTTGGCACATAGTATGTGCATAATAAATGTTCGTTGGTTGCTTGATTGACAAGTGAGGTTCTGTGACAGAGTTAACTGGAATTACTCCAGTTGGCTTAAAGCCTACAGCAGCCATGGCCTTCATCTGGGCCAATGATGAGTGACCTGGACACAGCTGGGGTTCAAAGAATACCAGAGAGGACACAGACAATGCTAACATCCTGGGAAATCCAGCCAGAGTAAGAGAAGGATGGAATACAATGCAACAAAACCAGCAGGATGGACAATAAAGAGATTCCCAGATACCAGCCCCAGGCACAGAGATCTCAGCAGGTCAGAACAATGCCAAATTGAGAAAGCTGGGAGGGAGTAAGCAGAAGGGCAGAAATGAAGGGCGAGTCACAAGTCAGAGCCAGAGTGGGTTAATGTAAGAGAGCAGCCAGCTGGAAAGTCCAAGTGCCTTTTCACACTGATAGGGATCTGAGGGAGTTAGATCTTTTTTTTTTTTTTTTAATTTAACGTTTAACATTTATTTTCACAAAATTTTGGGTTACAAATTTTCTCCCCTTTTATCCCCTCCCCCCCCAAACCCAAGCATTCTAATTGCCCCTGTGACCAATCTGCTCTCTCTTCTATCCTCCCTCTCTGCCCTTGTCTCCGTCTTCTCTTTTGTCCTGGGGCCAGATAGCTTTCTTTACCCCTTAACCTGTATTTCTTATTTCCTAGTGGTAAGAACATTACAGTTGTTCCTAACACTTTGAGTTCCAACTTCTTTAGCTCCCTCCCTCTCCACCCCTTCCCTTTGGAAGACAAGCAATTCAATGTAGGCCAAATCTGTGTAGTTTTGCAAACGATTTCCATACTAGTTGTGTTGTATAGGACTAACTATATTTCCCTCCATCCTATCCTGTCCCCCATTACTTCTATTCTCTTATGATCCTTTCCCTCCTCATGAGTGTCGACCTCGGATTGCATTCTCCTCCCCATGCCCTCCCCTCTATCCTCCCCCCCACCCTGCTTGTGCCCTTGTCCCCCACTCTCCTGTATTGTGAGATAGGTTTTCCTATCAAAATGAGTGTGCATTTTATTCTTTCCTTTAGTGGAATGTGATGAGAGTAGACCTCATGTTTTTCTCTCGCCTCCCCTCTTTGTCCCTCCACTAATAAGTCTTTTGCTTGCCTCTTTTATGAGAGATAATTTGCCCCATTCAATTTCTCCCTTTCTCCTCCCAATATTTCTCTCTCACTGCTTGATTTCATTTTTTTTTTAAGATATGATCCCATCCTCTTCAATTCACTCTGTCTCTATGTATGTGTGCGTGTGTGCATGTGTGTGTGTGTACTCCCACCCAGTACCCAGATACTGAAATGTTTCAAGAGTTACAAATATTGTCTTTCCATGTAGGAATGTAAACAGCTCAACTTTAGTAAGTCCCTTATGACTTCTCTTTGCTGTTCACCTTTTCATGGTTCTCTTCATTCTTGTGTTTGAAAGTCAAATTTTCTTTTCAGCTCTGGTCTTTTCATCAAGAAAATTTGAAAATCCTCTATTTCATTGAAAGACCAATTTTTCCCCTGAAGTATTATACTCAGTTTTGCTGGGTAGGTGATTCTTGGTTTTAGTCCTAGTTCCTTTGACTTCTGGAATATCCTATTCTATTCCCTTCGATCCCTTAATGTAGAGGGTGCTAGATCTTGTGTTATCCTGATTGTATTTCCACAATACTTGAATTGTTTCTTTCTAGCTGCTTGCAATATTTTCTCTTTCACCTGGGAATTCTGGAATTTGGCCACAATGTTCCTAGGAGTTTCTCTTTTTGGATCTCTTTCATGCAGTGTTCTATGGATTCCTTGAATATTTATTTTGCCCTCTGGTTCTAGATTCTCAGGGCAGTTTTCGTTGATAATTTCATGGAAGATGATGTCTAGGCTCTTCTTTTGATCATGGTTTTCAGGTAGTCCCAGAATTTTTGCATTGTCTCTCCTGAATCTATTTTCCAGGTCAGTTGTTTTTCCAATAAGATATTTCACATTATCTTCCATTTTTCCAATCTTCTCGCTATGTTCTGTGATATCTGTCTTTCTCACAAAGTCCTTAGCATCCATCTGTGCCATTCTAGTTTTGAAAGAACTATTTTCTTCAGTGAGCTTTTGAATCTCCTTTTCCATTTGGCTAATTCTGCTTTTGAAAGCATTCTTCTCCTCATTGGTTTTTTGAACCTCTTTTGCCAATTGAGTTAGGCTAGTTTTCAAGGTGTTAATTTCTTCAACATTTTTTTGGTTCTCCTTTAGCAGGGAGCTGATCTGCTTTTCATGCTTTTCTTTCATCCCTCTCATTTCTCTTCCCAGTTTTTCCTCCACCTCTCTAACTTGATTTTCAAAATTCTTTTTGAGCTCTTCCATGGCCTGAGCCCATTGGGTGGGCTGGGACATAGAAGCCTTGATTTCTGTGTCTTTGCCTGATGGTAAGCATTGTTCTTCCTCATCAGAAAGGAAGGGAGGAAATGTCTGTTCTCCAAGAAAGTAGCCTTCAATAGTTTTATTTCTTTTCCCTTTTCTGGGCATTCTCCCCAGCCAGTGACTTGACCTCTGAATATTCTCTTCACACCCACCTTGCCTCCTGGTCCTCCCAGCCAGCGTTTGGGGACTGAGATTCAAATGCTGCTTCCCACCTTAGGGCTTTTGGCGGGGGCAGGGCTGCTATTCAGTGTGAGAATTAAGTTCAGGTGGTCAGGGGCAGGGCCGCCTCTCAGGCCCAGTTCCCTCAGGGGGTTTATGTACAGACCTTCCACAATGGATCCACGCTCCCGCTGGCTTGAGGAGCCCCTGTCTGCAGCCGCCTCTCAGCTTCTATCTCCCGGGGGGGCCCGAGCCATGGGGGCACCCTACTCCCCTCTCGACCCGCCAAAGAGACTCTCTCACTAATCCCCGTCACCTGTGGGTGGAGGGGCTTGTGCCGCCGCTGGAGATCCCATCCCTGAAGCCTGCTCGGATCTGTACCTCTCAGAGCTGCGGCCGCTGCAGGTCTGGGCTGGGCTCCGCGTCTGTAGCGCGACAGACCTTTTGCGAGAGGTTTGCAGGTCCCTCTGTGGGTGGAGGGACCCGCGTGGCCGCTGGAGATCCCGTCCCCGTAGTCCGCTCGGATCTTTTCCTCACGGTGTCGTGGCCGCTGCAGGGCTGCCCTCTGCTCCCAGTCCTGGTGCCCAGTCCGCAGCGCAAAGGAACCCCCGCGAGAGGTTTGCAGGTCTCTCCGGAACAGAAATCTCCCTCGCTCCAATATTCCGTGGCCTCTGGGTGCAGAATTCACCGTGAGTTGGTCCCCTCTAGCCGTTCTGTGGGTTGTGGGTTCGGAGCTATGTGTATGTGTGTCTTTCTACTCCGCCATCTTGGCTCCGCTCTGGGAGTTAGATCTTTTGAAGTCCAGAGTGGGCCTTCTGGCTTTACCCTTTTATTTTCTTAAAGGCACAGTGGCTTACTGGTCCTAGGACTGTAATAGTAATTTAGTCTTTACTTTCACCCTGTGCAGAATGCCCAGGGCAGCTAGGTGGCACAGTAGATATAGAGTGTCGACTGTGGAGTCAGGAGAACATGAGTTCAAATCTTGCTCCAGACACTTATTAGCTGTGTAATCCTGGGCAAGTCGCTTAACCCTGTTTGCTTCAGTTTCCTCATCTGTTAAAATGAGCTGGGGAAGGAAATGGGAAACCACTCCAGCATCTTTACCATGAAAAGTCCAAATGGAATCAGGAAAATGGCATGACTGAAATGAATGAACAACAACATGTAGAACGCCCATGGTAACATCTCTGGCATGTGGTATCTGTTTAGAGACACCCTGCAATGAGGAACTTAGGAAGTGACTCATTTTCTTTAAGGATAGCTCCAATGGTCAGAGAGTTCTTTTATTTAGTAGGTCTTTTTATTTATCTACCTCCCTCTAATTTCTACCAAATTTTCTTTTCCAGAGTGATACACCTAGGTTGACTTGTTCCTGGCTACATATACCTGTTAAAAGGCAAGAATGGGGCCAGGCAGGACGCTTAGCTTTTGTGCTTTCTCAGCTTCATCTACATGGCAGATCAAACTTGATTTGGAATATCTGGAAACTAACTGCAAGGGATCAAGAACATTATATCTCTTCGGGTTTTCTTTGAAAGAAGGAACAAGCATTTATTAAGAGCTTATTATGTGCCCTATTCTGTGTTAGATATTCTATAAATACCTCACTTGATCATCAGAACCCATTTGACAGATGAGGAAACTGAGGTAGATAAAGATTAAGTACTTTGCCCAGGTTTACGTAACTCACCTCAGAGGCCAGATTTGAATTCAGGTCTTCTTGACTCCAGGCCCTCAACTATTCAGTAAGTTATTTATCTGTCCCCAAAACAGGTTTGTGGGTATAGAATTGCCATGAAGAAATTAAGCAAGGATTTATTTATAAGGAATTTCTAATCATGATGGAATAAGGCTTTTGACAATCTCTTGGTGAACAGCAAGTAGAGGTTAAAAAATCTGATTTAAGAATAGAAGCACGAATTAATTGGTATTCTTCTCTGTTCTAATGAACTACCTAAGCAGTAAAATGGCGTAGTGGATAGTGCATTGGCCTTAGAATTAAGAAGTCCTGAGTTAAAGGGACTTCTTTTAACACATACATACACACATGTGTATATACGTACACATATATAATATACATATGTATAGTGTTTTGCATATCTTAAAGTGCTACATCAGATGTGAGTTATTAGCTTGGCTCCTTGGATGAGGAATCTCCTAAACTGGAAGTATAATTCTAGCCATGGCTCTGAGGACAGATAGATAGGTCCTCTTTATTGGAGGAAATGCTGCCAGTTTTTCTTCACTTTCCTCAGGCTGATGACTGGGTATACGAGGTCTTTGTCTTTCTTTTAAAAAAAAAATACAAACTTACAGAAAAAAGTCTGAACTTTAACCTAACAAGGAGGTGGTAGATTCCCACTATTTTTCTTATGGAAAAGAGCTGAAGATTAAAGATGAAGCTGGAGATAGCACAACTTTTGTGGAGCAATACCTGTCACTGAACAGCACTGACTCCTGGAACTAGCAGAACATGGTCAAATAGTAGCAAACCCAGGCAAAACTGGCAAATAACCATGCTTGATAGTAACTACATGCCACACTCACATGCTTAGTAGAGACTCCATGCCCAAACTAAGATGCCAGGCAATCTCATCAGCAAGTAGCACCCATAGAAGCAGTATGATTCTACCTCCAGAAGACACTGGCAGATGTAAATATAAATGAACAAGCTTTTCCCTGGAGAAGAAATGAAAAAATATAACTCATTTCTTTGGCCTGGGACTTGGAGAAGGTAAGACTCATGGAAAACCTGATGGTGGTCTTTAAGTGTTTTACTTAGCTTGTAGGTTCATAGATTTAAAACTTGAAGGAATCTTATAGGAAATCTGTCCCAAACCCTTCATTTTAAAGATGAGGAAACTGAGGCTCAGATGGGTTAAGTGACTTGGCCAAGGTCATAGGATTAGTAAGTGTCAGAGGCAAGACATGAACACAGCTCTTTTGACTCTAAAGACAATGATATTTTTTTAACGTGGAGAGCTGCTATATGGAAGAGGGAATAGATTTGTTCTGTTGGGCTCCACAAGGCAGAACCAGGAGAAATGAGAGGAAGTTAGAAAGAGGAGGCAAATTTAGGCCAGATCTTGGGAAAAATTTCCCAACAATTAAAGCCATGTAAAAGGGAAATGGGCTGCCTCAATCTATCAAGCAATAATATGCGCCTTCTATGTGTTAGGCCCTCTGCTAAATACTGTACTAAGTGACTTAAAGAGGTGATGGGTCTTCCCTCACTACAGGTTTTCAAGAAAAGGCTAGCCCCCAAAAGACATCTGTAGGTATTATGAGTTGTTTCTCCGTATGTATACCACTGCCACCCTACGCTGGTCACCTGTGTTTTCTATATATGGATTTCTCTACATGGTTTCCTTCTTCATGTCCCCTTTCTCCATTGATGGCATATATTTTTGGAGAGTGTACCCCAGTTGTATGAGGAAAAATGATTCATTGCTACTTTTCTTATGCTATTTCCCTAAATCAATAAACATTTATTAAGCACTTACTATATGCCAGATACTGGGCTAGGTGCTGGAAACATGAAGATAAAAATGAAAAAAAAGTCCTTGTTGTCAATGAACTCACATTATGTCAGAGGAGACAACAGGTAAATATATGAATAAGTATATAAAAATAAATATGAAATAAATTTTAGGGAGAGGACTGGGGTTGTAGCCCAATGGTAAAGCACATTTTTAACTTTGCATGAGTGAGGCTATGGCTTTGATCCCAGGCATCTCCATCCATTTTAATGGGCAGTAAGGTGGTGTAGTAGATAGAGTGCCAGGCTTGAAGTCAAGAAACCCTGAGTTCAAATCTGGCCTTAGAGCACTCATTAGTTGTGTGGCTGTAGGCAAGTCACTTAACCTTGTTTGCCTCAGTTTCCTCATCTGTAAAATGAGTTGGAAAAGGAAAACCACTCCAGTGTCTTTGCCAAGAAAACCCCAAATGAGGTCACAGACGAGTGACAACAACAGATCTGAGGGATTTATTTCTAATGGTAAAGACAATATCCAAAGTACTGTGTATATCCAAGACATATGCAATGCAAATGGGAGGTAATCCCAGAAGCAGGGACTTCCAAATAACCAAATTTTGGGTAGATACAGGATTTTTTTCCCTTCCTCATTTGGAGATTAGATCAAAGTTTACTTCTCTGGAAGGCTGGGCAGATGATGAGAAGAAATATTGGTTTGATTGCCCTACCCACCTAGACAATCTTACAAAGAATTTAATTTAAGGTGAATTCTAGCTCATTGTGTTCAACTCAGGTGGGGGTGGGGATAAATTCTTTGCCTATATTGCCCAAGGCTGGGAGTGGTCTGGAAGTAAATGACACAATCAGAATCACAGTCCCCAGCCCCTCACTAGAATAGGTCCACTTCTCATTATAATATTCATTCTTCTCATTAATTGTTAACCAATCAGAGTTGATTGCCACCCTCATGAATGGCAAAGGGTCTTTGGCATTCAAGGAGTGCCACTGACCCCTTTTATTAATTATATGCTGTGATTAATGATTAATTACCCAGAAATCATGTCTCTTGATCTTTTTACACATCACCTTGATTAAAATGTTGAGTAGGACAGGTCAGAGAACAAGTCCTAGACAACACACTATTAAATCTTCTCTTCAGGTTGACATCAATCCTCAAGTCAGTGCTCTGCTTTTGTTGTGCTGTGTTGTTGTTTCAGTTGTGTCTGACTTTGGGATCAAGGTTTTTTTGGCAAAGATACTGGAGTGGTTTGCCATTTCCTTTTCCAGGATGCTCTACTTACAATTACCAATGAATGCACCTCAAAACAATATCATTCAGGTCACTTTCCTTATTCATAAGTCTATCTTGAGAAAATTTATTAAATGACTTTTGGGAAATTTACTTGTCCTCTCAAACCCACAAGGAAATAGAGTTAATACTGAAGGTTATTTTGTATTGGATTGGCCAATAGGGAGGAAACAATGAATTTAATTCTACACTTTATTGCATAACACCAGGGTTATGGCCCCATTTGTTACTAATAGGAAAGGGACTGATTTACTTAGTCCACCTGTCAAGAGGGCAAGGAGAAAGTCTTTGAACTGAAGGTCTTTTTTAAGTAGCCCTAACACTAAATCCCCTACCCTTTCCTCTTGCTGGATGTTTATCTAACAAACTCAATTATCCATTGAATGAATCACATAAACTTCAGAGATCTGGTCATAGTACCTTTTGGAAATGTCCTGTTTCATACATTTACATACATTAATATAGTTATATTAAATATATTATGCCAGGCCTAGAGGCCTGTGGGCTACCCGAGTCTTCTTACCTTACCTCTCGAGGTCTTCGGCTGGCCAAACCGGATACTCGTATGAGAGAAGAGACCTCTCAGAGTCGAACAAGGGTTAAGCTTTATTCAGGGTTCTGGTTACAAGTGCAGGGGAATTCTTCCTTAGGAGGGAGCGAAGAATCTCCCAAGGAGGCAAAGATCTTACAATAAGAGATTGGAAGCAGAAGTGTAAGTGGGGAGAGAGGGGGAGGGAAGAGCGGAGAGAGGAAAAGCGGAGTCTTCTGTCCTGTCCGCTCTGCGCCCCTCCCGCTCTAAGAGCACCTTCAGGCTTTCCTGATCCTAATTAAGCTCTCCAGCTGCATAGTTTGCACCTGAATACCGTGCCTGTTAGATAACAATAGGTGTGCCCAGACCCGGGATAATCTCGAGGGTGGGGAGAGCTCTCTCCCATCACGTTTCTCACGGGAAGAGGTGGAAATACACGAGATTGCTCGGTCTCACTCCTCGATTCCCTGCTGTATTACGGGGGGGCCTCGTGAGAACTCTAAGATTTAGAAGTTCCCACCTTTACCCCCCCGAGACTGTCCACGTGGAATTGAGCTTCCATCCCCAGCATCTCCCCTTTTTTGTTTTGCGCAGCGCGCACATGGCTCTAGAGCAAATAGTGGCTGGAGGCTGAGTGGATTAGGAAGGCCTTTAGCATATGAGTACACCACAACAAGAACTTCATTTACACAGAAATCTGCAGCTAGCACAACTGACAAAGAGAGGCATCCAACAAAACAAAGATGAAGCTAAATGGCTGAATTACAGCAAGAGAAAGGGCAATCACTAATTCCAAAGCATATTCTAAGAGAAGTAGCTAATGCTGGAGCCTACACGTCACCACCCTCTCAGTTATGCAAATGGACCTCAACGGCCAAGCCTGAATGGCCAAGCCTGTGGTATTCAGGCGAAAAGTTGGTCATCTCCCGAAAAGTTGGCCACCCCCTTCCCCCCCGAGTGTCCTGGGTTTGTGATATCAAAGTCCTCCTTCAGCCGCTGAAAGGAGATGCCTAGATGGAGTGGGCAGCAATGTCAGTGGTTGCGATGAGTGCTGCTTCCTCTCTGGGCAGCAAGGTTAAAGCTGTCAGCAGCAGACTCAGGTGGTGCATGATCCTTCTCCAGGCTCTCCGGGGTCTCCGCCTCCTGCGTCTCTGTCGTTTCCGACACCGGTTTCCACCTACGGATCCTTCTAATGGGAATCCACGCATCCCCTTTTCCTGTGGAGACACAAACATACCCTGGACCCCATATTAGTATCTTATACGGACCTTGCCATTTCCCTGAGGCCATATCCTTTACCATGGCCCATGTGTCCTTATTTCCAGCCTGGGTATTACTTTCCTTGCGGGGTTGTCGTGGAATAGTCACAAAATGTCTCATAGCTGGAGTAGTATGTGAGTTTTTTGAGACAGCTGTATCAAGCTCTGATTGTATTAGGCAATCTCTTAATCTTCCCCTTTTTTGTTTAGCGAGGATCGCCTTTAAGGTGAAGTTGATAAGAATGCATAGTGGCTGTTTATTTTGGTATAGCTGCTGCCAGGTGCTTACAAATGCTTGATTAACATCTGTAAGGAACCTGAATTTTACAGATTTTCTCTTTATAACAAACACAGGAGCATTCCAGGGTGCTGATTGCTCCTTAACCAGTAGTTGTAGTGCCTGGAGTTTTTCTGGAGTCAGGGGCCACTGCTCCACCCAAATCGGGGTGTCTGACTTCCAATTCAAGGGTGGGGACTCCAGTGCAACTGCAATGGCCCTTACTAAAAATTTGATAGCCTCATCCCCAGGCGGCTCATGATGTCTCTGCCCCAGATGTTAAAACTAAGTCCTGGAATCACCAACGGCCATACGGTCCCTTGGCGATCCTCTGCCTCCCACTTTACTGGGTGCATTGTCTCTAAGGTATTTTGGCACCCTCCTATTCCCCACACTGGTCTCTGGCTTTCTTTGAGCTTCCAGTGCCGGGGTACTGAGCGACCGCTAAGGCAGGTCCTATCCGCTCCAGTATGGAGCGTGCTATAAGGAGGCGCAGAGGGAAGACACGGTATGTGCTCTCCTGCCTTGCCTTTCCCATCTGCTAGATGGAGCTCCAAACCTATTTTTTCTCTACACTCCTTAACTTTCTGCTTGCCAGGGTTCTCCCCTCCCCTCTCTCCGCTTCCACTCTCATTCCAATCCCGCCCTGGTCTCTCCGGCCCTTCCAAAAGACTTTTAATCACACCGAATATCAGGAAATCTAAATCCTCCAGCTCCCCGGGGCATTGTTGTTCATAAGCGGTCATTTGTTCTCCGGCCACTCCCCATCTTTCTCTTGATATTCCTGTCTGCTCGAGCCAAGGAGAAACTTTCCAAATCCTTTTACAAAATTCTCGGAGGTCGTTTAACTCTATAGTGACCCCCGCCTCCCTGCATTCCCTGTAAAGTATCTCAACCCAGACCTCCTGTTCCTCTGGCTTTATTACTGGCAATTGATTCCCCATCCCTGCCCTTTTCCCATGGGTGTGGGAAGCTACTCTCACTCTTTCTCTCCTTCCGAATCTAGGATTTGGGACTCGCGTCTTTCACAGCCCCTTCTGGGTGTTCCCAAGCACCCAGGATATCTGTGCTCCTGTCCCTGTTTGGAGACACCAACTGCCAGGCCTAGAGGCCTGAGGGCTACCCGAGTCTTCTTACCTTACTTCTCGCAGGTCTTCGGCTGGCCAAACCAGATAGTCTTATGAGAGAAGAGACCTCTCAGAGTCGAACAAGGGTTAAGCTTTATTCAGGGTTCTGGTTACAAGTGCAGGGGAATTCTTCCTTAGGAGGGAGCGAAGAATCTCCCAAGGAGGCAAAGATCTTACAATAAGAGATTGGAAGCAGAAGTGTAAGTGGGGAGAGGGGGAGGGAAGAGCAGAGAGAGGAAAAACGGAGCCTTCTGTCCTGTCCGCGCCCCTCCCGCGCTAAGAGCGCCTTCAGGCTTTCCTGATCCTAATTAAGCTCTCCAGCTGCATAGTTTGCACCTGAATACCGTGCCTGTTAGATAACAATAGGTGAGCCCAGACCCGGGACAATCTCGAGGGTGGGGAGAGCTCTCTCCCATCACGTTTCTCACGGGAAGAGGCGGAAATACACAAGATTGCTCAGTCTCACTCCTCGATTCCCTGCTGTATTATGGGGGGCCTCGTGAAAACTCTAAGATTTAGAAGTTCCCACCTTTACCCGCCCGAGACTGTCCACATGGAATTGAGCTTCCATCCCCAGCAATATTATATATAAATAATGATTTATATACATTTATATAAATTAGTGTATAAGTAAATAATGACAATAATAATAAAAATAATAATTATACAATGCTTCAAGGTTTGCAAAATACTTCATATATGTTGTTTCCTGAGTCTCACAAGAGTCCTCTTAGGTTGATGGTTTCATGTTCCTTATTTTTCAGATGAAGAAACTGAGGTTTAGAGAGATGAGTGCCATAGCTAGCAAGTACTTCAAGTAGGGTTTAAAATTTTATTTTCCTGAATCCAAATCTGAGTTCTATTGCACTAAAAACATAGATCCCCCAAATGATTATTGAGCTGTTGAAAGGGGGCTTAAAATAAATTTACTAATATGTTTTCCCTTCATCATTCCATTGTAAATTTGTTTCCCAATAATATCTGTTTTTGTGGGCATCATAAGTCAAAGTTCCTCTGGGTTACAGATATGGGAAAGAGTAGAAAGATGAAAGAAGAGATGACTAGAAAATAAAATTTCTGTAGCTTATGTCACATTTTTAGACTCTATTTACAATCTGAGGTCATTCTTATTGAAATATATCTTGTTATTTGCTGAAGTTTTTCTATTTCTGTCATATGCTTCATTAAAAATAAGCCTATTGCCCAATGCATGCCTATAGTTTTCCCTGGGGGAGTAAAAGAGGCAAACCTGGGAACCAATTGCAATTTAGCTAATTCTAGGAAGTCATGGTGATGGAGGAACTCAATTCAGCTGTTAACATACAACTACTAGACAATTAATTAGAAACATGGCCTATTGTTTGTAGTCATACCAGGAAAGATTTAGCTGAAAGACTGACTGAACTAGAGATTGCAGCAAATTTGAGAAAGAACAGAAGAAAGTGACTTGCAAAATAAAATATATTTAATGTGGCAATCGGAGAAGGAAGTTTCACCGCTCTATTAAGTTGAATGCCATTTGGAAAGAAGAGATACTGGTAAATGTGGATTTGCTTTAGCTGCCACTTACAGGTTTTTGTATATATGTGTGTGTGTGTGTGTATGTATGTGTATATATACATGTATATTCATAGATATATATGTATAATACACATGTATACACACATATATATATTTAAAGTAATAAAAATAATTCTGCACAATAGGAAATGAGCACATATAGACAGTCACCACATGAATACATGCAGCGTATTGTATGTGTATATATATTAGTAATGTAGTCCCTGTCACAGTCTAATCTTGAATTCTATACTGCAGCAGAGAAATCTCACATTATCTATGTCAACAAAATGGCATTGGCAAAGAGTTTATTCTGTACTTCCATTCCATTGCATCTGTGATTGCGTTCCCCGAGTGATATACAATGCACATATTTTTAAAGCAGCAATCCAAAAACCACAGAAAATGGGGAAAAAGGCTTTCAACACAGCACCCAGCATTCTCTCATTGGAAAGTTGTGTAATATATGTGGGGATAGGGTCTATTCTTATTGAGAAGAGTGACTTTGGCAGCTTTTCTCATTGAAGACTAGTCTATTATTTAAGGAATGGTTATAGTAGTTTTTACTCCTAGTTGTGTTCTGGATCCTTGTTTCATTTCTAAAATAGGTTCTATTGTGTTTTCCCTAAAACTGAACCTCTTTTCAAACTTCCCCATTACTGCCTAGGGCCCCATCATTGTTCTAGTCTTCAAAATTCATAGCTTCAGTATTACCCTCAACTCCCTTATCCCATTTGTCTGATCAATTGCCAAATCTTATAGTTTCTTCCTCCCCCAAATCTCTTGCATTTTACCTCTTGTCTCTATTTATGTAGCTACTACCTCATTTCAAACCCTTATTATTTCTATTCTTCTTTCTTTCCTTCTTTCCTTCCTTATTAGGGTTAAGTGACTTGCCCAGGGTCACACGGCTGGTAAAGTGTCTGAGGCTAGATTTGAGCTCATCTCCTCCTGACTTCAGGGCTGGTGCTCTATCCTCTGTGCCATCCAGCTGCCCCATTACTTCTTGCTTAGATTATTGAAAGCCATCCTAATTTGTCTCCCTGCTTCAAAATTTCCAGAACACCAGCCCATTGTCTACATTGCTGACAGCAATTTTCCTTAAGCTCAATTCTATTCATGCCACTCTCCCTACTCAGTAAATTCTAGTGTCTCCCTATTGCCTCTAGGCAATATACTATATAATTATATGTTATAATTACATTATCATATAAATATAATACATATTTTAATAGCATATTATGACTATATAGAATATAAAATATAAATTCCCCTGGTTAACTTTTCAAAGCCTTCACAACCTGAACCCAATCTGTGTTTTCAGTCTCCCTGAACATTACTCTTCTGCCAAGCTATTCAGCCAACTTGGCCCTGCCACACAACAAGGCATCTCCAATTTCTCTTCCTTTGCATTGGCCATCTCTGATTCAAGGAATACACATTTATCTCACCTCTGCCCCATAAAATCCCTTTCCTTCCTTCAAGATATAGTCAAAGCACAACTTTTTCCATAAATTCTTTCTTGAAACTATACCCCCTTTCCCAATTATTAGTGTTTTACCTTGCAAACTAACTTATACTTACCTCCTCTGAATTGATTTGTATTTAGTCTGTACATATTTATAAATGTAACATTGTCTTCTTTGTCATGTCATCTCTTGGGAGAAGTTGAGATGGAGAAGTAAGATGAAGCAATGCAGCCTCGGTTTCCAACCAAACATTCTTCAAACAGATCTAGAAAGTACACCAGACTGAATTCTGAGGGAGAAATGCAGGAAAAAGTCAAGGTGAATCATTTTTCCAAGACAAGGAGGCTCAGGAGGTGGAGAATAATGTCTGCTGACAAAAGAGAACAGGGATTTAGTCAAGAAGAGATCCCAAGTGACCCTTGAACTTGAGCATGGTACATAATGGATGCCATTTGGCAGCTCTATTACCCACTACCCAGTTCCAGGATACAGATTTGAGGTGGAGAGGAATGGTCCTGGAAGAGTGGTCACTAATAGGGCTCTGATTGCTTACTGATCAATGAACAGAAGCAAATATTAGCAGTATGGCTCTGATTCCAGGAGCAGAGCTGGAAGTCATTTCTAGGCTACAGTCCAGGATGGATGCCTAAGTGGAGTAGCCATGGAACAAATCCCAGACCAAAGAGGATCTTGCAGTTCGGTCACTCTTAACTTGCAGAGGAGACCAGCAGGTGAATAGTGGTTGAATCCAACAGTAGTCTGCTGAAACTCCTAACTAATGAAAAGTTGATAGACTTAAACCTAGGTCAGGAGGTTGGCAGAACACAGTCCAGGAGAGCAGTGAGGTGACTACACTCAGGATCACCTCACATTGGATGAAAACCTGAGATGGGAAAGCAGCCAAGGGATATAAGCATATGGAAGGTTAGGCTAGACATTCCCCCCAGAATTGAACAGAGCACAATACTAACATAAAAGTGAAGTCAAGAAAAGGGTGCAAAAATGAAAAAATAAAAAAAAAGAATCTCATGATAAAGAGTTATTATGGTAACAAGCTCAAAACACAAATTCAGAAGAAAAGAAAGACTCACAAGCATCTACAAGCAGAATTTCAAATTAAAATGCAGTTTAGACACAAATTCAATCAGAATTTCTAGAAGAGTTAAAGCAAGAGTTAAAATGGTTAAAAAGAAACAAATCAGAACTATGGAAGAAAGATGTGAAAAGAGAATAAATAGTTTGGAACAAGGAGTATAAAACCTTATCCCAGAAAATAAAACCTTGAAAATTAGAATTGACTAAATAGATGCTAATGGTTCTATGAAACATCAAAAGATGAAGGAGGAGGAGGAGGAGGAGGAGGAGAGGAGAAGGAGAAAATATGAAGTACTTCATCAAAAACAACTGACCTGGAAAACAGATTGAGGAGAAATAGCTTAAGGATCATGAGACTACCTGGGAGCTGAGATATCATGTTTGAAAAAATCATAAAGAAGACTGCCAAGATTCTCGGAATCAGAGGACAAAATGGAAATGGAAAGAATGCACCCATCATCTTTTGAAAGGTACCCAAAATAAAAACTCCTGGAAATATTATAATCAAAATTCAGAATTCCCAGGTCAAAGAAGAATGTCAGCTCCTTGCAAATAGAAATAATTGAATTTTTTTAAAAGTAAAATTTCTTAAAAAAAATCTAACAAACTCTTATTTCTCTCCCTTCTACCTCCACCCACTTACTTAAATAAAAAGTGAAACAAAACCCTTGTATAACAAGTAAGCAGAGTCAAACAACTAAATTCCTACTTTAGTCCTATTGAAACATGAATGTTTCTTTTTGCATCTTGAGTCTGTTATCTCTGTCAGGAGCTTCAGCAATATGTTTCATCATTAAATCTCTGGGATCATGGCTGGTCATTGTGCTGATTAGAGAACTTAAATCTTTCAATGTTGAACCATTTTAGATTGTTGCTATGTAAATTGTTCTCTTGGTCCTGCATCAGTTCACATAACTTCACAGATTTTTCTGAAATTATCCTTTTCGTCATTTCCTATGGCACAGTGGTGTTCCATCATATTCATGTACCATAATTTTTTCAGCCACTTCCCATTTGACAGGCACCCCTTAGTTTCAAGGTGATTTCATTTCTTATATTGCACCCCCTACTACTTAGCCTAGTTCTTGGCACATTTTAAGTACTTAATGAATGTTTGTTCATTGATAAATTCATCCTTACTTATAAAAATCTTTCTTCCTCCTTAAACATTGTTTCTAATTCTCCTGCAATTCATCTTCTCTCTAGAGGTGGTCACAGAATTAGAAAAGTGGGAATGCATTGGTGACATGTTATTAACAAATTCCAACAAACCCTTTGTGGAAACAATTTAGAAACGATGACTGGCCAGGCAACTCTTGGGTCCAAATGATCATATGTAGGCTCTTGGAAAAGTATATAATTACATAGCTGTATTCTATGACTTTCAGCACTCACAATTGTTTTTCACAACAGATATTTAAGTGACATTCAGCCTCTCTGAAGCTTTATTTCCTCATTTAAAAAAATAGGATAGCTGGATGAGATGACCTCTAGTATTTCTTTTACTTCCAAATCTGGTGAGCCTCTTGTTCTCCAGGTGAATTTGTTTCTAATCAATAATTAAACAAAGAAAAATGAACAGATTGCCATCAACTACGGTTCAAAATGACAGTGGGAATTTTTATTGACTTCAGTGATTCAGTAATCAAAAGTTATAATGCTTCCTGAGCAGTTTTATTTAGTAAATATTGGAGATTCAGCATGGTATAAAAAGTTTTGGGGTGCAGTGGAAGAGCCCTATACTTAGGGATAGAAGAGACTTGGTATAACTATAGTTAGGAGATAATGAGAGGGCACCTGGTTGCCCTTCAGTTCATCACCTGGCTCACATAATTTACTTCATTTGATACTGAAAGAACTGGATGATATGAATTACTGTGCCACTCTCAGTGACATCTGAGCCATCATTGAGGATGAGGGGAGTCACATGATGGAAGAAGGGCGAAGATTGTCCCAGTTTTGAAAAAAAGAAGAGAATGGAAGCTATTATCTAAAAGCCAGTGTGCTTGTCTATAATTCCTGAAAAAAGTATCAATTTACCACATAGTTATTGAGCATAAAGAAAAGGAGGTGGTAATTCCAGAAAGCTGGCTCACCAAGAATAACTCAAGCTGGATTAACCTCATTTTCTTTTTTGACAGGATTACTAGATCAGGAGGATAACAAAGCCTCACACTGAAAAATATGGAGAGAAACATCACCAGGTTGTACTCTAGACTTTTCTATCATGCTCCAGAAACTTCTTCATCTTGGGAGATCACTTCAGCCCTGAAATTCACACCTTTGAACTACCCTCTAATCCATTCCACTATCTGTTTCCACTTTATGGGTGAACTCATCCTATTCACATGCACACTTATGATTGCTAATAGTGTATTTTCCTCCATCCCATTTTCTTCTGTTTCTTTTCCTCTATTTTATCCTGTCCTTCCTCAAAGTCTGTTTTGCTTCTAACCACTGCCTCCTCTAATCCACTCCTTCTTCCACCATCTCCCCCTTTCAATTATTCCCTTTCTTTCAAATTTCCTTTGTGTTCAAGTTAGATTTCTATACACGTATATGTACACACACACACACACATATATGTATATATGTACATATATATAATATACTTTCCTCTTTGAACCAATTCTGATGAGAGTAAGGCATTACCCCCCTTTTCCCCTGCATTATAAAAGTTCTTTCTTGTGTACCTCTTTTATGTGAGAAAAACTTCCTCATTCTACTGCTCCCTTCCCTCTTTTCCTAGTACATCCTTTCTTGCCCTTTCATATTGTTTTGGAGATTATTCCAACATAATCACCTCACACGTATCCTTCTGTCTATTTGAACTCCTTTTAATTGTCATAATAATGATAAAGTTCTTAGGAGTACATGTGTCATCTTCCCATATAGGAATATTAACAGTTTAACTTCATTGAGTCCCTTATTCTTTCATGTTTATCTTTTTGTGCTTCTCTTGAGTCTTATCTTTGAATGTCAAATTTTCTATTCAGCTCTGGTTTTTTCATCAGGAATGCCTGAAAGTCTTCTATTTCATTAAATGTTAATTCCCCCTCTTGAAAGATCATACTCAGTTTTGCTGAGTACGTGATCTTTGTTTGTAATTCTAGCTCCTTTGCCTTCCAGAATATCATATTCCAAGTCCTCTGCTCCTTTAATGTGGAAGCCACTAAATTCACTGCGCTACGTAGATACCCTAAAGTCATTCTTATCAAGTGTGCAGGTGACATAATGTTACAAAGGATAGCTAATATTTTAAATTGCAGGATCCCAAAAAAATTTGATAGGTTGTACCATGGAACTAAATCTAATAAGGTGAAATATTTTAGGAATTAAGTATAATTATATTCAGGTTCAAAATTACATTTAGGTTAAAAAAATCAGCTTCTCAAGGGGCAGGAGGTATGGCTAGGGAGTAGTTTCTTTGAAAAAGTTCTGGGGGATTTAAATAGTTTATAAATTCACCGCAAATCAGCAATTTTATGGGTCAGCCAAGTAAGCTACTATGATTTTAATCTACATGGAGAGGCTTAGCACTTAAGAACAAGGAGTTGGTAAAAATGTTATACTCTGCCTTGGACTGACTGCTATTGGAATATTGTCTTAGTACTGGGTACTACATTTTAAAGTCATTGATAACCTGGAGAATGTCTAGTGGAGGACATTTAGGATGATGAAAGGACTAGATCACTTTGTATTAGATGGGGATTGGTTGAAAGAAATGGATTTTTTTCCCTAGAAGAGAGTATTGAGGATGAGGCATGATAATTGTCTTCAAGTAGAGTTTACTAGGTGGTAAAATGAAGAGAATTCAGGATGAGGAGTCAGAAAGACTTGAACTGAAATCCTGTCTCAGGCATTCTTGGTGCTTCAGTTTTCTCATCTATCAGGCTCCTTTAGTTTTACATCTATGATGCTATGATGATCTTTAGATAATTTATTTTTAGGTAGATCTAAAAGTCTTATAAAGTTGTTGAAGAGTAGTCATGTGAAAGAAGGTGTAGACTTTCTGTCTTTGGGTCCAAAGGAGAGAAGGGTAATAAGTAGAAGAGGTTTGCAAAGAAGCAGCAAAGCTTAGATTTTATTCTAGAAACAAAAACATTTATCCTAATCATTAGAGCTATTCTAAAGTGGAATAGGTGTAGTACTTTTAAAGGTCCCTTCCAGGTTCTATAATTCTCTCATGACATGTATGTGGAGGAGGCTCATGTGTGGGGGTAGGTATGTTGTGGAGGTAGTTTTTATGCTGATACTACAGAAACACTTCCTTGTGTTATATGAAGCAACATGGACATCTAGCTTTATTCAACAATTCATATCAATTCACAACAATTCCCATCACAATCAAAAGCCACTGATGGCTTTTAACCAGTCACAGAAAGCACTTATTTGGTGTTCCAGCTTCCATTGACCCAAAACTCAGTAAATAACAGAAGTTGAAAGATAGCTAGGAGTAGAAGACATGTTCTTACTTCCTGATCTCACTTGGCTTTCCAGGAAATGGCTCATTAATCTAATGAACATAAGCTGTGAAACAGATAGATCTTCTTCAATGTCTTGAGTATCAGGTAGAGGCCATTCACATTAATTAGACTGCCTACAACTCAACAAGTCTAAGACCTTCTGAAGCACTTTTGCTCAAAAAGGTAAGAGATAATGGCTTTCAAAGAAAATCTCAAGTTGAGATAATCTTGAAATAGGTCGAAATTTCCTTGGATCTAATAATTTACTTGGGCAGTACCAATTAAGTAGATTTATCTACTTTCTTTTTCCATTGTACTCCATACATTAAGACTAACTCTGAATTAACCCCTGATTATTCAGTAGGTAAAGATTTATGAGCACCTTGGTATGTTATTGATACTGACTTTTAGAGAACAAAAGATTATCTGCCAGCAATTAGAATCTCCCCATGGTAATATCCTCTATAGAGGCACAATTTGTCACATAAATTATCCTAGGAATTCCAATTTTTTGCTCAGCATCAGGCAGTGCCCTGCTTTAGGGTGACTTTTTCTAAAATATCTAGCATTTAAAATCTAGGAAATTCAATGTAATTGTTTGTGACTCTCCACTGGGAATGTATTTTACACTGGGGGTATAAAATTCTTTTCAATACCCCAGGCCTCTCCCTGGAACAAAGACCCATCTTTGAGCACAAATATTCTTTCAGTGTCTGTGAGTCATGGAACACTACTGCTAAAAGAAATGAAGGTGACCAACAAAAGGAAAGAGGAGTATGTTGGACATAAAGAACACTGTGACACATTAGAAACAAAAAATCAAATAGCAGAAGTGGGTGTAAAGGATGGCATCAAAGAAATGTGTTATGGACAAAAAAGAAAATGTATTGTTCGCATAGTGGTTCTGAGGGACAGTCAATGGGCAACCAGCAATCATGCAAGATGGTCAAAAAACTGTCTGAAAATGTAGTTCAGGAGTAAGGAATATGAGAGGTCAAAAACTGAATGATAGAATACATAGTTTTGAGAAAAGAACTGGGAAGCACTAGGTATGATAAGTACCAGAGAACGTTAATGAAAAAGGAAAAAAAGTAACAGATTATTTTAATGGAAAAGGAATAGATTATTATTAAAGTGGGAGTATTTCTTGAATCAGCTGTCTGAGTATAGTCAAACCACTAATCAGTCAAAGACCAGAATCAATGTTGACTTTAAAATAAATTTCACCAAGAATAATCTATAATAATAAACCATAACATATATGATTCTTCTTGGATATATGTGCACCCTCCTCCATATATATCTAATAGATTTAAAGATAGTACAGAGTTTAAGGGCCCTCAAGTAAAATACCCTCATTTTACAGATGAGGAAGCTTGAGGCAAGAGAATTGAAGGGGACTTATCCAAGGTCACACAAGCTACTTGAAGTCTTAAAGATAGGATGTGAACTCAGGTCTTCTAGATTACAAATAATACGTCCTATTTACTACACAATGCTGCTTTTGGAAACACAAAACACTATATTACACAAGATTAAAATACATGATTGTTTTGTATAAAGATTAACTCAAAAAGCAAATATGCCGACCTATCAAAATAACTTACACATGCAAAGATTTGATTCTTTTTGGTTTTTATTTTTTAGTCAAACAAGTATTCATTTTCTTTTCCTCTTTTTCCTTTCATTACCTCCTTTGGAAAACAAAAAAACAAACAAAAACACCCAAAACCTCTGTGACAAATATACATAAGTAAGCAAAGCACGTTCCTGCATTGGTTACATCCAAAAAAATGTATGTTTTATTCTGCATCTTGTATCCATCAAATTCACTGTCAGGAGCTGGGTAGCTTCATTATCAGTCCTTTGGAATCATGATTGTTCATTGCTTTGATCAAGGTTTTAAGTTATTCAAAGTTGTTTGTCTTTACAATGATGTTACTATATATTTGTTCTTCTGGTTCTGCTTACTTTACTCTGATTCAGCTAATCTAAATCTTCACAGGCTTTCCCTTTCGTAATTCCTTACAGCACAATAGTATTCCATTACATTTTTGCACCATCGGTTTGTTCATCCATCCCCCAAATGATGGGTATCCTTTTGGTTTTCAATTGTTTGTCACTATAGAAAAGGAGCTTCTATAAATATTTTGAACCTGTGGGTCTTTTTCCTCTTTTCTTGATCTCTTTGGGCTATAAGCCTTGTAGGGCTACTACTGGGACAATGGGTAAAAGCAATTTAACTCTAAGTTATTTCCACAATGGCTATAACCGTTCACAGCTCTACCAGTAATGATTTAATGAACCTATTTTCCTGAAGCCCCCCAGCATTTGTCATTTTGGGGACTCAACTTTGCCAGTGTGGTGAGTGTGAGGTAGAATCTGATGCTATGTTTTACATTTCACAAATCATTAGTGATTTGAAGCATTTTTAAAACATAGCAATTACTAGCTTGGATTTTTACCTTTGTAAACTGCCTGTTCATCTCCTACCAATTGTGGAATAGATCTTATTCTTAAAATTAAATCAATTGACCTCATTCAAGGTCGATGAGAACTTGCTGAAAAATCTACTGCAATTCCCCACCCCCATTAACTGTTCTATCTAGTTTTAGGTGTGTTAATTTTGTTTGGGCAACATTTTTTTAATTGTATGTAATCAAATTGTCCATTTTTGTTTTTTGTGACACTTTCTATCCTTTATGAGCTCTTTCCTATCCATCAACATGAAAGTTAATTTCTTTCCTGTTTTTCTATTTATTTATAAATAACCTTAATAAATTAATAAATAACCTTAAATAACCATATCCATTTGGAGTTAATCTTGATATATGGTCTGAGAAGTTGGTCTACACCTAATTTCTGTCAGACTGCTTTACCATTTTGCCAGCAGTTTTAATTTTAATGGAAGAGTGTCTCTTTATCACAGTACTTGGGTTATTTGGATTTATCTAATTCTTTGCTCCTATGTTAGTTTACTTCTGTATGTCTTAGACCTCTATTTTATAACCAGTTCCAAACAGGACTACTCTTTTGTAGTATACTTTGACATCTGGTATTGCTAGCTCTCCTTCCATCCTACTTTTTTTCATTATTTCCCTTGAGATTCTTCACCTTTTCTTCTTCTAGATGAATTTCATTGCTATTTTTTCTGCCCCTGTAAAGTAGTCTTTTAGTAGTTTGATTAATAATTTTAATCTTAATCTACCATTGTGTAAGTTCATTCATACTTAGATATAGTAGAAAACACCCAATTGGATTTGATTACACATCTCAAGTTCTTCCTGCCATGAGATTAAAGGATGAGGAAGAAGAGGAAGAAAAAGGAAGTCTCAGGAAAAAAAAAAAGAGAAGAGTTTGCCTTGCCAGGAATCTTGGGCCTTTAAAGACTACAAGCCAACTGTGAGGCTGCTTTATCTGAAAGAGAGAAAATCATGAGTGGTGTCTTTTGCTCCCTACAAACTGTTTGAAGCTAGTGAAGAAGGTCACACCAATCCTCCAGTATTTGTTTTTTATTCTTTTTCTTCAACCTGACTTTTGACTTGACAATCTCATATAGCTTTTATGTCCCAAAGCTGAAATCACTCCTTGCCTTTCTTCTCCTGTTCCCCCGCTTCTGACCCAGAACTTCTCATTTACCCAAACAAATCCAGTTTCCCTCTCTTAACTCTCTATATTTGACCCTTACAAGAATGGTGTAAGGTAGGTATCATGTGTGTCATTACGGACATTTTATAAAAGGAGAAACTGCCTCTCATGAAAGTGAGTTATCTTGCCTAAGGCCTATGTAAGATAGAAGGTGGCAGGAAGGGAACTAGATACTGGATGCTTAATTCACTTGATTTTATAACTCCAGATCCACTTTCTATGGTTATTTCCAGGGGTGTACATAGGACACTGGACCAGTTGTAGCATAAGCTTATAGTGGGGATTGTTGAGAGATGAGGCTGGAAAAAGAGAAAGTCACCTAATTCTGAATAGCATTCCCCTGATTCCCTCCCCTCTAATTTATCTGTGATATAATCTGGACTTTTGAACACAGGGTGGTCGTTATCCTTCATTCTTGCAGAGGACCAAAATGACATCACTGTGTTAGAGTCAAGTTAAAGTGTGTCCAACTGTGGTTGATCAGACCAATATGAGCTCGTAATTCTTAGGCACAAATAATCCATGTGAACATTTGTAGTGGATTCTCTAATTTTGTACATCTCATGTTTCTTTTGAGGTCCTTCAATTCTGCTTTGTTCATCCATCAAAGCACCTTCTCTGATGAGGGAACACCATGCCAGGTAGCCCTGTACCAGTGTCTCCCATGTCACATAATCATCCTAAAGTTCTTAAGAGACACCTGGAGAGTGTTCTTGTTTTGCTTTTTTCTGAACACCACATGAGCACTTGTCCTGTATGAGCTCCGTAAAACTGTCTTTTTGGCAAGCATATGATTGGCAGTTGAACAACATGACCAGCCCATTTGAATTGTATTCTCTGCAGAAAAGTTTGAATGTTTGGCGGTTTAATTCAAGAAAGGACCTCAGTATTCGGTACCTTATCCTTCCAGATAATCTTCAAAATCTTGCTGAGAAAGTCAAATAGAAGTGATTCAGTTTCCTGACATGGTGCTAGTATACTGTCCAGGTTTTACAGACATATAACAATGAGGTCAGCACAATGGTTCTGTAGATCTTCAGTTTCATAGTCAATCTAATATCTCTTCTCTCCCACGCTTTCCTTTGGAAAGGAAAGCTAGCTCTGGCAATGTATGCATCAACCTCACACTTCCAAGGTAAGTGAACTTATCCAGAGTATTCAAAACTTTTTGAAAAATTTGCTATGATCAATGGTTACATGTATATATGATGTGGTGTTGCAGGCTGATGGAACACCTGTTTTCTTGGTGTTACTTATTAGGCCAAAATTGGCACAAGTAGCAGAGAATCAATTCATAATTTGTCGCATCTCAGCTTCAGAGGCTGCATTGAGCACACAATCATCTGCAAACAAAAAATCATGCACCAACATTCCCTCTACCTTAGTCTTGGCTTGTAGCCTTTTCAAGTTGAAGCATCTATCATCCATGTGGTAACTGACCTTGATGTTGTGTTCACCCTCACTGAAGGCATCTGACAACATGACTGAAAACATCATGTTAAAAAGTATGGGGGCAACCATATAACCTTTTTTCTCTCCATGGGTGACTGGGAAGGCACAAGAGCAACTTCCATTATCCAGAACCTGGGCAAACATGCCATTGTGAAATTGACATACAATACTGATGAATTTCTCCAGGCAACCAAATGTTAACATAATTTTCCATAAATCCTCATGACCAACAATATCAAAGGCTTTGGTCAGATCTATAAACATTATGTACAGACCTCTGCTCTGCTCCTGGCATTTCTCCTGGTGTTGTCAAGCAGCAAACACCAATTCAACTGTGCCTTGGCCCTTTCTGAAAGCACACTGGCTCTCAGATAGATGACCATCTTCCAGGTGAAGAATCAACATATTAAGAAGAATTCTGGCAAGAATCTTGCCAGCAAGGAGACACCCCCTTGTGATTATCATAAGATAATCTATTTCCTTTACCTTTCTAGAGATGGAGAATGGAGGCATCCTTGAATTCCTGGGGGATAACCTCCTCTTGCCATATAACCTGGAAAATTTCAGTCAGCTTTTGCATGATCAATGCCCCACCCTCTTTGTAAATCTCAGCTGAAGCATAATCAGCACTACATGCTTTGACAAACAAAAGGAGCCTAATGGCATTCAAACCATCTTCTTTAGTTAGAACTTCAACTAGGGAGGAATTGACTGCAACCTAATGGCCAACAGTCAGTGACTTCATTGATTGATGACAGTCTGTTGAGAACACCACGGGAATCTTCAGCTCATCCCCGCCTAGGATCATGTCCTTTTCACTAATCAATGTGGCTCCATCATCACTGAATAGTTGAGATGCATCATAGATCTTTGGCCCATAAATAGCCTCTAGAACATCATAAAAGCACTTTGGATTGTTATTATCAGTATAAAACTGAATTTCATTTACTTTATTACTAAGCTAAAAATCTTGCATCTCTCTAAGCTTTGCTCATATTTTACCTTTGATGGAATTAGATGCTTTCTTCTTAGAGACAGATGAATTGTTCTGCTGGTAAATCCTTTGGAGTTTTCATTTTTTCTTTAGCAGCTTCTGAATTTCCCCATCATTTCCATCAAGCCAGTCTTGATGTTTGTGAGTGTTCTGACCCAGATGAGCAAATGCAGTGCTGTACTCTAAATATCTGAAAGCTATGTACTCCTTTTATGTTCACTGTTCTGTGTGTTGGCTCAACTTTCCCTCAAAGTTAGCAACAAACTGTTCCTGCTCAGAGAAGTGCTCTAATCTGTTGACAGTAATTCTTCTGACATTGATTTTGCCTTAGGGCTGCCACTTTTTTAGAATGGGAACATTTAGTTTGAAGAAGATAAGTCTATGATTAGCTCAGCACTCTGTGCCACACATTGCCTTCGTCATGTATCCTATATGTCCTTCACATATCCTGTCTTTTCTCCTTACAATTACATAGTCTACTAAATGTCAATGTTTTCTATGAGAGTGATTCCATAAAGTTTTATTTTATTTAGGTAAACAGAAAATAGTGCTGGTGATGAGAAGTTTATGAGATGCATAAGTCTTCAGTATTAAGTGACCATTGCTGTTACTGTTTCCAACTTCTTTTCTCCCAAGGTCTCCCTGCCATGTCTGGTAGTCTGAGCCCACTCTAGCATTAAAGTCACCCAGAATCATAGGTTTGTCGTTTTTATGGCACCTTGATGATAAGGGTCTCCAGGTCTTCGTAAAAGTTTTCTTCGACTTCATCAGGGTTCATTGTAGACATTGATGATGGTGGTGTGGTACTTTCCTGAAAGTGGTAATTGCATCGTCATGGGCCTGTTCTTCACTCCTTCTGGCAGGCATACAGGTTTGCTGACTAGATTAGTTTTGATTACAAAACCTACACCAGCTTCATGGTGCTCCCCTTCACTGCAACCACTCCAGAAAAACGTGTATCTAGCTCTGCCTTCAGTAAGCTGGCCTTCATTTGCAGGCCTTATTTCACTCAGGGCTGCTTGTGGATGCAACACCTGCTGAGTTCTCTCAAAAGAGCTGTTTGTCTTTCAGGGCTACTGGATTTTGTGTCTAGAAGTGTGCACACATTTCAAGTAATGATGGTGAGTGGAATCATCTTTGCAGAAGTTTTTGCAGTGTGCATGTGTCTGTGCGTGTGTGTATGTGTGTATGTATGTGTGTGTTTCGTCTGCAGAATAGGATCCCTGACTACCATGTTAATCAGGCCAGGGTTGGGTAAGCAAACAATATTTAGAGCACCTTTTCTAGCCCCTTCCTCATACCAGGAGGCGAGTAGTGTGATTCTTAAAAGGCTGCTCAGACATCTCAGAGCCTGATGAATCCCATTGCTGCTTCCAGTGGCCTGGGCTGCCTGTGTTCAGGGTTATAACTACAGTTCCCAGTGTATCTGCACCTGCTGCTTCATCACTTGCTTGTTGCCACAGACCTTTGAGATAGGTAAAATGGTATGAGTTATGTCTTTTGATTCATGAATAAATTGGATTTAAGTGAGACAAAGTTGCAGTGAAGTCATCAGCCTCACTTTCTTCTCCAGAGTCATCACAGTCCAGGGGTAGGACAGAATCAGAATGACTGATGATGGCTTGAGATGCAGTGTATGACCTGTGGCATCTTTGATATCTAACCGGGCTCTAAGCACTCCACAGAGCCTGCTTCATGGCCATTGGAACAAATTGTTCTCATCTGCCCAACCTACTAGGGGAAGACTTCACATGCTTGTAGTACACACCCTTATAACTCACCAACAGACTCCTTGGTTACCCTCGACCTGATTTAGCCCATCTGCCAAAATGATTTACTGGGGTGTGATCGCTGTGAATACTGCAGCTTCTTGGAGTCACTGGTGAGACTTAGGTGGATCAGGTGGACCCCAAAGGTGGAAAGCAGCCCTGAAAAGGGCTTGGTAGCCTTCACATCAGAGGTACTAGTCTTCCTTGAACACACTTTGCACCCCTCTGAGCACAGGTAATGTGTAAACCCTGTGCACAGGAGAAATTAGGCAGTCACAGTGTGGTTTTTAGAGGTGTCCAAAGGCTTGCTTACTGGTATCTTCCCAATGGCCTGCCTCAATGCTTCTTAATTGATTATTAATTCTGATTAGTTGTCTCTTCCCATGAAAGCTGTAATTACCAGTTGTCAAAAGAATATTTATAGTTGATTAAATGAACAAAGAATTGATCGTGCCTGTGAAACTTGTACTCTGGATTGTGTTCATCCTTTGTTGCCGAAGAAGACCATGCCATCAGAGAAATGATGACATGACTTGCACTTGACTTTGTTTTGAGGGAGGGAGGACTGTGCAAGGTCACCAGCCTCACTTCTCCTCCAGAGTCATCTGAATCCAGTGACCAGATATTCATCAGAAAGACTGGAGATAGCCCAGGTCTTTGCAAGTACTCAGAGTAAGGTAATGCCTATTCATTGAACAGACCTGTTTAAGAAGTAGCCAGGGCATGGCCCCTTTAATGAGGCCAAGAAAAAGAAGGACATCAGGTTGGGAGGGAAACACAACAGTTACTATTGGTATATTTTAGTGAAAAGGGCTGGTTGGGGTAGACAGGCAAATGCGGCATTGGGTGTTGCAAGGTAAGGCAAATCTCCAGATTCATAATATGTGCCCTCTAGCTTTGAGAAGCACAGTGCTAGCATGTTGAGGGTGCTGCTGTTAAACTGAAGCAGAAAGGAAGGAAGGAAGGAAGAAAGGAAGAAAGGAAGAAAGAGAAAGAAAGAAAGATGAAAACAAAGAATGAAGTTTCCTCGCATATCATGATTGGGACACCAATTCTTACTTCTCCTTTGGATAAAAGGCCTTGATGAAATGCCCAAGGACACATCGAACCACATAGTAAGTGTGTAACTATGAATTTAAAGTCTTTCAATGATACAGTTTTTGCCAGGCCAAAAACTAGAGGATAGAGCAAAAGAATTAAGTATGGCAAAAACAGCGCCTGGGAGGGGGTGATAAAAAATGAGGAGGAGGACAAAGAAAGATGAAGTGGGAGGGCTGGGGAAGGAAACACTAAAGATAAATTTCATTTGCTTCTCAATTGTGCTTCTGGATAGTCCTACTCATTGGTTAGTGGGTGGTGCTCGTGAGACTAAGGTCATCATTTATTTCCTGTAAGAGGCTAGACCTAGGGCCAGTTATTATCACAAAAGTATGCTCTTAGTCATAGTGGGAATTGTGCAAGAAAGTGGATCTATTGCTTAGCCCAAAACCCAAACCCATTTCTACTGCTAGAAAAAGAAGTTCAAAGCCCATGTCCTACTGATGCTGTGTCAGAAATATAATCTTTGTATGAGAGAAGCAGTTTAGAAAAATAATCTGTTTAGCTATACTGAAAGCCCTCCTCTGGAATACATGAGGAAAACTGGATATTCCCATGATGTATGTATCACTTCTACTTATTTCCTTTTGGTTTCCTGAAGCATCTGACTTACTGCTAACACCTGCATAGAACTCCCAGAGAGACTTTCAGAAGGGTAAAGATAGCAAGTCAAGATGGAAAGCCAATACATCTAAAGTATTGCATATACTTACAAATGGCCATTGGAAGAATACTTTCATTTCCTAAATTTAAGGTTAAAATATGTTAGGAGACTATGAATTTAAACAAATGGTCAGGAGTAGTCTTGGTGGGGCTGGGTTCATTTTGTCAAAAGAAAAATAATTAGAACAATTCAATTCAGCAGACCTTCATTAAGAGTCTTCCATGTGTAACACTAAAAATTGTTGAGCCTGACTTTTCCTGGGAAGTGAAAACGGGAAAATGACATGGAACCAAGTGGAAATGTGCCATGTCCTAATTAGTTGACTGAAAGTTGAAAGTGAGAAAGGTTCAACTCAGCATGTTCACTTTGTGGCAAATCTCTAGCTGGCTATTGCATACAGC
This sequence comes from Notamacropus eugenii, assembly GCF_028372415.1. NCBI lineage: Eukaryota > Metazoa > Chordata > Mammalia > Diprotodontia > Macropodidae > Notamacropus > Notamacropus eugenii. The sequence continues at coordinate 297,184,278 of NC_092876.1, read as the reverse complement.
TTTAATGCACTTTATAAATATTATCTCATCTTATCCTTACAACAACCCTGGGAGGTAGTTGCAATTATTATTCTGCTTTCATATAAATGAATAAATTGAGGCATGCAAAGAGGTTTGGCACAGTGCCTGGCATATAGTAGGCACTTAATAAATGCTTATTAAGTGACTTGCTCAGGGTCACACAGTGCCTGAGGCTGAGTTTGGACTCAGTTCTTTCCAACTTTAGGTCAGTGTTCTGTCCACCACTGCAACCCCTAGCTATGATGCCCTCCTTTCTGCACATCTGGCTCCTTCCAAATTCATAATTTGCACATTCTATCACTAAGAAGCCTTGTGTTAGCCACTGGAGGGTGCTGTTTCTTATACTGAAGCAAAAAAGAATGAAAAAAGAATGAAACTGCCTCACTATGGTCATGCCATGACTGAGACACCAACTTTTTCTTTGAACAAAAGGCCTTGGTGAAATGCCCAGGAACACATAGAATAACTATGAACTTAAAGTCTTTCAATGAGCTTCTGTCAAAGCATTAAACTGAAGTTCTTGAATTCAGGTTCATAAATTAGATTAAGAAAATCCCAGCATTTTGGAAACCATATTTTAATATAATTGGTTTCCTTTGTTATCCTGTGTATTTTATTTTATTAATTTTAAAACTTAGGCTTGACTAGACTGTCAAAGAAGTCTGTGTCATGAAAAGGTTAAGAACCCCTAGTTAAAATGAATACAATGAAAATATTAATTAAAGCAAAAACTAATGGCCCATTATTCCTTACGCCCTCTGATGTCTGCATTGTATGCATAGCACATAGTAGGAGCTTGATAAATGCTTGTGGACTTGACTTGACTTTACACACATTGTGTCATGTCTGGGCCAGCTCTTCCTATCTGTCTCCTCCCCATGGTGGCCTCCTGAGCTACTATACCATTATGGTCTCTTGAGACCGAGTGGCCCTGGATCTTTCTCCCTGCCAAGAGGTGGCATCCCAACAAGAGCTCATAGAACCAAGAATGTTAGAGCTGGAAGCATCTTTGGAGATCAACAGGTCCAACCCCTTATATTTCAGATAAAACTAACCAAACAACAAAGGCCCAAAGAATGGAAGACTTTCCTTATCTAAAGGTTCTGGCTGGCTATATTTGGTGTATATAAATGGTAAACCCTACCAGAAAAGTCTAAGTAAGCAATCCAGAAAAAGGTGGGTTGACAGGGAACATTAGCTCATTAAATAAATAAGCAGATAGTGTGTGCTTCCTCCTTTTTTTTTTTATTAGGAGATTTGCTTAATGTCAGAGTCACCTTTGGCCTGACTCAGGAAGGTCCATGAGTTAACATAAAATCCAGTGTTAACAAATGTGGGAACACTTTGGGTTGGGTTTTTTTCTCTCTCTCTTTTTTAAATAGACTCATCTATAAGATGTAAGGAAATGATTACCAGGGAAGACTTAGGAGGGCATAGCTTTCTGCAAATTGAAACATTGTTTTATGTTGCTATTTTTATTACTATTGGGAAGAAATATATTATTTTAATAATAATACTAGAAGCAATCCAAGTTTCCAGGAGCCTCCAACTTAAATAATGTACTTTAAAAATGAGGCAAAAATTTTGCCTGTTCTAGGTCTCCAGAATATAGACTTCTGTCTTGATATTTAAAAATTCCACCTGCTCCCTTTTCGCATGTGAACTTGAAAGAAGGCAAAGATTAAACTTTCCCTAGAGAACAATAGGGGCCAAGGGAGGAACTGGTACTTCATGCATTTTTCTGGGAGTGAATAAGTTTCTCTTAATAATCTGGCATATCTAGCAGTTTTCCCAGCCAATACTGTGATCATTGTCTAGCATTGGCAGAGGCTATAGAGTATTTTCTACCATGATCACACATGACTGAGTGAACAGGAACAAAAAGCCAGAGCATGAGATACTTGCACCTAAAAGAGGTAGTTTAAGTTCAGAAGATATTAAGAAAAAGGAGATTCCCAACAAGCAATTTTGGTACCAGCAGTTCTGTTGGGGCAATACCTCTTGGCGGGGAGAAGGTTCCAAGGGCACTGGTACTGGAGGACTATGAGACCACTGCTTAGGAGGCCACCATGGGGTGGGGACAGGTAGGAAGGGCAGGACGTAGTATAACATAGAAGACCATACCTGGGGCACAACTATGGTGGGGCTGAAAGACAGCCATCTGGTAGCTTCTCATTGTAACTATTATAGCCCCTTGCTAATTAGATACTAAGTTCAACTGTTCCACACTGCAGAAGGAGTCCATGTCTGATCAAAGCTCTTCACATTTTGGTGCCCTGGCACAAAACTCCAAGTACTCTTCCCTAATTTTCTCCTGAAGAAAAGGAGTCTTTAAGTCTCAGAAAGGGGGGCCATGGTTTTCCTGCTCAGTGCAATTGTCTGGTATTGTTTGATCCTGATTCTTGAGTGGTAATCTTCCATTTCTTTTTAGAGAGAGAACAAGAAATGGCATTTGACTTTCTCAACTTTTTTGTGGGTATCATTTCACTCCACCTTTAGGAATGTCACATATGGCCATTTCCTATGCTCTACTCCTGCCTGTTTTCAAGTAAAGGTTGGGTCTCAGATCATTTTGCCTTAGATAAGAGTCTATGACCAAAGTCTAATCAAAGATGAGAACCTGCTGGTGACTCAACTGAAACATGGCCACTCATTAGAGTACTGAGATAGCCAACAATTCTTGTTGAACAATAGGACTGCAGTCATCAAAGTAGATAATCGCAGGGAAGTCATTTAACCTCCAAGAACCAAAGTTTCTTTATCTGTAAAATAGGAATAATAATAATGCTTGCACAGTGGGGTAGTAGATAGAAGCCTGCCTTCAAGTGAGGAAAAACTGGCTTCACATCCTGTCTCTGACACATATAGGATGTGAGACCGTATGTAAATCACTCAATCTTTCAGTGTTCTAGGTAACTCTAAGGTCATAAGTGGCAGAAAAGTGGCCATCTATATTGATAGAGGGAGCTTTCTCACCTGGGATTTCAATACACCTATAAAAGATGTTGTCCCTGATACTTGTACTGCTTATCTCTTAAAGTTATGAGGAAAGCACTTTGCAAACCAAAAAGTGCTATATTAATGTGAGCTTTCATCACCATCATCATCATCGTCATCATAGATACTGGCAACAAGACAAATTTATCTTGAGTAGCGACTAAAGTCCCTAACCCTAGTTAGGGCATGTGAGAGAGATATACACTTTAATATCAGGAGGGTTGGGTCATCCCTAGTTATAGGATAACGACAGGTTCTGCCAGATATGCTGTAAGCTCAGTTTAGGCTCAGTGCCAATATATGGGGTAACCTCACTGAGATGAAATGGCTAACTATATGGTTATGATAATAAGCAATAGGCAAGGAAACATCTGCTGATCTTTAAAATGCCTGTCATTAAGGAAATGGTAAAGATCCACTCTAAAACCATCTGTTAATAGTAGATTCAGCCTTTCATGGTTCAATGACTCATGGTTCAACAGCTGTCTCTATAGTGCTTATTATGTGAGAGCTTTGGCTTCATTGGTGGCTCACTGCCTTCATGGTGGCCACAAGACAAAGTCTGAATCAGCCAATTCAAACTTTCACTCCATGACTTTGTAGTACCAGTTCCCACAATGTTGATAAGGAGTATAATAGCACTGATTTTAACTTGACTTTCCCCTGACTGCACACTTCTGGTGGCAATTTAAATTCCAAATTTTTCAGCATGTAATTTCAGACTTCCGTAATCTAATCCTAATACATCAATTCAATTAATTCTCTTCTATGATTGCAATAAATTCAAGCAACATTTTCAGTCTTGGTTCTCAATACTCATAGAATCCCTCTAATATGGTTATACTAGTCTCCTTTCTATCCCTGCTCTTCAATGCTTCAAAAACCCCAAGAACCAATTACTGTGGGTGCTCTTTCAGTGACACAAATCACAACCTCATCCCAGATAATAATAATAATTACAACTCATTTTCATATTGCACTGTAAAGTTTACAAAACAATTTACATGTCATGTCATTTAAGCATAACAATCCTGTGAAGCAGGTGCTATTATAATTCATATTTTACAGATGAGGAAAGTGAGACTTAACCATCGTATGAGTATAGTAACCAAAAATATCACACAGTGGCCAATCAGAGATAGTGAACTTCTCTGTTTTGGTTTGATAGGGGTGAGGACAAGAGACAATGTGTTATAGAAGAAAGGATGCGGATTTGGAGTTGCATTGGTTTGAAATCTCAGCCTTGCCACTTACTATGTGACTATGGGCAGGTCACTTAATCCCCCTAGATCTCACTTTCCAAAATTGCAGTGTAAAGGGATTAGGCTAAATGATCTCCAAGGTTACCTCCAGCCCTAGTCTATGAATGAGGCTATGATCCTATGAACTGATTTGACTAAGGTCACACAGATTGATTGAGTGCCATCGTTTCAGACATCTGATTTCCCTGCTTACTCCTTCCCCTAATAATTACACCTAATATAGTATGATAGCCTGGAACTCATGACACTAAAAGTTCTAGTTCACAATATAATACCTGTAGGGTAATAAATGTGTATATGAGTGTGCATGCATGCGCATGTACGTGCGCATGCGTGTGTGTGTGTGTGTGTGTGTGTGTGTGTGTGTGTGTGTGTGTGGTGGAGGGTGTAGCATGAGTGGGAGAAGATAAGGAAGAGAGAATGTTACCCTCCCAGGTATCTGAGGGACATCATTGTGGGAAATAGAATTCTAGGAGCATCCTCAAAACCCTAGACTTGCCTCATCTGTAATAGAGGTCACTTATGATCTTAGCTTGGAAAGAGATGCTGACCATTGTAAGATATTGTTCTTAAGAGAAAACTTTATCATCTATTCACTTAAGAACAGATTTTTGTGTATTTGTGTATTTACAATTATGTCACTTTCAAGGTAAATTTGCAACCTAAGGTCAGATAATGGAGATTATCAATTAATCAAAACATTTATTAAGTATCTATTATGTGCCTTATACCATGCTAAGAGCTGGAGATAAAAAAAGGCAAAAGTCAGAGCCTGCCCTCAAGGAGCTTAAGTGAGAAAACTCAAGCCTTCCATCCAGTTGGCACAGAAATGTAGATTTTCCTAGATACATTGGTCAGGTTGGAATTGTGGCAAGAGTCCAAGTCTCAGAGAAAATATTACAAACTAATCACCTTAATTGTGAAAGCTTAAATTTGGCCTAAAGATCAATTAATCCCCAGCATCTTTGTAAAGACACCCAAAGAAGGTAAAAGTGGAAGAAGCCAGGGATTTTGTAATTCTGATGGATACTAGGAACCAATGAAAGCCACCTTCCTTTCCCCCCTTTGTCACTGCTCAGCACTTAAATGATTCTTTGCAGCAAAAGTTCAGGCTTTGTGATTGTATATTTAAATGGAAGAGTTTTTCTTAATCAAAGTTTTCATTAGCTCCACACAAACCAAGCTATAAAAATATTGGTGTCTTCTGCACTATGTAAAGAAGAGGCTGCCAACTCACTTGCTATGGAATCCTAAACATATTTATTTTCATTTTGGTGACCATTAGCTTTGAAAAGGTATGAAATCTTTCTTGTAAATGCCCTTTTCTTGGGTCTCTCCCACTTCACTCACGATCAAGTAATTGTTTATGCCTTGTGTGCTTCTGTCGTGGTCATTAAAATTGGAGGAGAAAAGGTACACCTAAGAATTGCTATAGCTTGTTGATTGAAAGAGATTTGTTTGGGCAAATTACTTTGTTCTGTGTTTGTTGGCTTGGGTCCTGGCTTAAAGAGCCTTAAATTGTGTTTTCTTGGAGTATGAGAAAGATGAGGTAAAGCAAATAACGTGGGAGACACTTTGAATTCCTTTTTTCCAGGATTTGCTGTTTCATGAGAAATATTCCACTTTGGAAATGGCCAAAACAGATACAAGTTTGTTTGTTTATTTTGTTTTGCTTGATGATTTCTTACCCTGTGAACTCAAGATGATACTTCCTGTTTCTGTGGAAATTGGAAAATTTGTTTGTTCTAGGAGACTTAGAGGCCCTAAAACATTTTCTATTAGCCATTGGTACTGACTATAGAGGTGAAAGGCAGTCATCACAGAGTGGAACATATTCCCTTGAGTTGAAAAATCTCAGGATGTTTTTTTAAAAAAAAATTCTTTATTCCATAAAGATAAGGATTTTTTGCTGTTGCTTGGGTGGTAATTCCTTGTCAGCTTGAAATATCACTGTAAAAAGCTCTACTTGTGGAAATAGTGAACTGTCATTCTTTGTTCCATTGATAGGTGTTCATGAAAATATCACCTTTAGCAGGTGGTGAAAATCAAGGGAAAATGAGCCATTTCCTTGGGGCCTTGTAAGTGATCTCATTGCTTGTATCCCTCAATTCTGAGAGCCTTGACTTGGGATTGAAAATTTTCTGTCCAGGAGCAGTTAAAGAACAGAATGGGATGCAGGGGAGGTTGGCCAGCATACAGTCAAATAATAAAATGAAGAAGAGGGAGAAGTCACAGAAATGGATACTTATCAGAAGTCTGTTTCTGGGATAGTGTTTGTAATAATTTTGTGATTGAATTGGTGCCATGTGGTTTTGTGCACATAGAAAGAACTCTTGACTTTTGTCAGTTTCCAGCATCTGTCCTATTTATAGGTGAAGATGGTACCCTCCTATGTGGTGTAGTTGAAAGAATATTGAAAAGTCTTTTCTCATTTAAACATCTCCCCATTGGCCTGTCTCAGTGCTTGGGATTTCAGCATCTTAAAGAAATGAAGGGAATTGAGGCATCTTAAAAAACACATATATGAAAAGAAATAGAAAGAAACTTAGACAAGTGAGATAGGTTTGAAATTTCTATGTTGAATTTATTATAATTGAATAAGAAAAGCAAGCTCTACATACAAGATTTACAGTTTCTTCTGTAGTCTTCTCTATTCTAATATGTATATAGAAATACTCATTTTATTTGAGATTGAAGTTCAGAATAAAAATAGAATAGTTTTAATTTTTAAAAACTCCAGCATCAGGGAGGCACTGGTCCAGTGGAAAGAGTGCTGGTTTTAGAGTGAGAGCAATGGAGTTCAAATCCTGACTTAAATCCTTTAGTATCTAGGTGACCTAGGGCAAGTCACTTATTTTTTCTGAACTACAAATGTGGAGGATTGGACCAGATGACCTCAAAGGACCCTTCTAGCTCTGGATCTAGGATCATATTCCCTTTTAAAAAAATTATTTTTAACATTCATTTAAAATGGGTTTTTTTTAGAAGTTAGGATTCTATTATTGAGAAGATGCTTACTTGGGTTTCCCAGGGTTCTTTACCACTATATTATGTCTCAAGCTAACAACTAAATTCCAAGGGAGGGAAGAGGATGGTGGAGAGGTGACAACTAGCCTGAAGGTAAGGCATTGACATTGGCTACTAGGTTTTAATCTACCTGGAAAGGAGCTTTGAGATAATGCACTGCATCACTAGTTATTAAAATGCAAAAAAGACTGAGGAACAACTTGTTAATCCATTTTCACATTATTACTTCTTCTCACTTGAATGTGGATTAATGATATAAGAGGCAGCTAAATTTTGTTAGTCAATGAGGGAACCATAAGAAGAGCTGAGGATGTGGCATATCTGGGAACGGCTGACCATAGCTGGGCAGTGCAATGGGCAAATCTAGGAGGCACAGGGGAAAGACAGGGTGGCACCAAAGGTCCCATAGTCGGGCAGCTGAATGAGAGAAGTTACCTCATGTTATTAATCTAATTGGAGAAAAGGTCAGCTCCCCCATCCTGTGGATGGTGGGGTTATAATAACTTGTAGATCTCAGTTTATAAGAATTCCAGTTCTTAATTTGTGACCAGCTGCTAGTGGAATTTCTCCTTGAACTCATTACTACAGTGAATTTGAATGAAAAGAGTCTTAATCACAGTTCCAAAATATAAAACAAAGCTGGTTTGTTCAGTGTGTTGGCCAGATTGCCTCTGATAAAGGAAATTTGTGGACCAGCAGTGGGCTATGGAGCCTAGGGGAACTTGGCTCTTCATCCTCATTGGTGATCTGCAGCAATCAGTGCTACAGGCCAGCAGGATTGTACTCTGCAGTGTCCTAATGTATTGCCAAGGAGGCTGCACAGAAGAATGGAGACTGGCAGAGTTCCTAACAGTATTGACCACTGGGAATGTGTCATGGAAAATGATGATTGAGATTTTTTTAATGGTTAAGTATGTAAAAGAAAACCAAGAAGCACTAATTAAGCACTTGCTAAGTGCAGAATATTGTTCTGTAGAACTTGGGGATAAAAAGACAAAAACAAAATCTTTCCTGTTCTTAGGGAGCTTATATTCCTATTGGGCTACGTTTTAGGACACCTAAATTGTGATCATCATCATAGATTTCAGGCTGAAAGATACCTTAGAAGTAACAACACATTCATTTTACAGATGAGGAACAGGAGATCTAAAGAGATTAAATGACTGACCTAATGTTATATAAATAGTAAGTGATAGGGCCAGGACCTGAATGCAAATTCAGCATTCTTTCTTTTACACTGCAATATCTCTGGGGTTTTCTTGGGGAATGAGAGCAATATATTTAGTACAGAGAACTCGTAGTGCCACTGTGGTAGAAGTAATGTCCTATCTCAGCCTTTCCATCACCCTAATACATAAATTAGTTTTTTTCTTTAAGAGGTATTAGAATCATCCTCAAGACTTAATTGGCCTAAAGAAGTGAAACTTGAGCTTATTTACCTGCTGCCAGAGTGATGATGAAATTAAAATGCAGGAAAAAAATACATTTTCAGACATGGCTAATAATTCTGCATGGTTATCATAGGCTAGGTCCAGGAGTGGGGAACCAGTAGCCTCAAGGCCACATGTGGCTCTCTAGGTTCTCAAGGGCAGCCGTCTGACTGAACCCAAATTTAATAATCCCCTTAATAAAAGGATTTGTTCTTTCAAGTTTGAATTCAGTCAAAGGGCCACATTTGAGGACTTAGAGGGCCACATGTGACCTCAAGGCTGTAGGTTCTCCATCCCTGAGGGGGGCCAAACTCAAATTAGGAGATAACGTTCTGGACAAAGCATCTTTGTGATTAAAGTTTAATTTTATTTTTATTGTTTATTATTGTTATTTTATTGTTTATTATTCAATGAGGGGAAGCAGTTGGAAGAACAGATTTATACACGTATGTAAAAATTTAAGAAGCCAAATTTATAAAAAGTAAAATTTTGGACTGTTTATATCACTTCATCATATGAGCATAAAATAGAAGAAGGAGCTAGAGTCACTCCCTGGTGCTAAACTGGCATAGCACCATGGAGAGCTCCTTGTTGACTCTCCCTGCTCTAGTGACATAAATCTTTTGCTAACTGCTGAATGACTTAAGAATACCATTTTATTTTGATATTAAACATAAGTTGCCAGAAGACCAGCCTGAGACAGGCCTAGCCTGTGATAGCCATGAAGAATCATATTCTCCAAAACCAAATTGATAATAAGGGTGATGATAGAAAGCTCCTAGTAGACTTTATTTCTAACATACTATCTGGAAACAAAAGAGAACTGTATGTGGGAACAGAGTGATCAGAAATGGGAATTAAAAGATTCTAAGGAATGGAAGCACATTCGGCAGTCTAAATTAAAATCTATTGTTGATGAAAATCTCATACTCTCTGTCTTTGTTCAAATAGTTTGATGTTTGGCTTGTTCCAATAAGTTGGGAGTCTCCTGATAAGCTTTTCGATTCAGTGGGGTTCTCTCCATTAGCAGGCAGTTCATCTATTGCCAGTCATCCTTGCTGCATGACCCACCCAGTATTTCTTTTACATGACAAACTGCTTCCAGTGAATTCCTCCCATCCCCCATCCTGCTGAGAAATACCTCATTTGTCATATGGTCTCACAGAGAGGTTTTGCACATCATTCTTTCTATTGCATGCTGGGTGGCTGCAAGCTTTTACTTTTCACATTTTGTCATGTAGATCATCGTAGACAGCACTGTGGAGTTAAACATTACTTTATAGATACCTCCTCATCAATCTTTGTTGTATGAACGTGGCTGAAATTTGTTGATGTGAAAATGCATTCATAAAATCATGTTAAGGAAAAATAACTTCTGATACCTAACTTCTGATACTGGGAACTAACAATAGACAACTTTCCATTACTAGTTTGCTGATGATTACTAGTGGTACCCCATGGCTCCATATCACCTACTATGGTCGAGCTGTTATATATCTGGGAATAAGAATGCATTTTAATATCAGACCAAGTAAAAAGTAACATATAAGATTAATAGAAATGCAATGTAATCAAATGAAGACCATTTGGAAATTTTTCTGCTTGCAAGGAATTATCCATTTCAATGCTCTCCTCTTTGTGTGGAAAGAGTTATATGTAAGTTGCTAGAGTTCATTGTGAAGGATGAGGGAAGGAGTGGAGAAGAAGGTTTTTTTTCTTATAAAATCATCTTCATTGAAATGGATGAAGGTACTCTCTTTTTTACATAAGAAAATGATACTGCTGATTTGCCATAAGTAGAATATATGGAGCCAGTTGTTTATTACCAGCAATGCTTATATATTTGCTTTTCTTTCCTCACTTTTGTTGCCTTTTGTGTCAAAAAATATTCACTAAAGCTAGAATAGGGAGGAGTTCTATCTGTGGTCATGGAATAGCTTAAGACAGAGGCTGGTACCCTGGCCAGGGCTATTGACAGCAGCCTTTGTCTTCCCACTCCTTTATAGCTCTGCAATGGATTTTATCATTATTATTGTGGTTAACAATGTGGGTCTTTTAGCACAAGAAGGACCAGAATGATCCACCTTGTTAACCACAATGAGGATGATTGGATGCTTACCTGTAGGGGAATGGGAAGATGGCAGCTGATGCCTACAGCCCTGAGAGGTCAACAGCTTCTGTCCTACCCTAGATGTGGCTAGGGTAAGCATATGAAAGTTGAAAAAAGTAATAATTCAGTTTTAGTATTTGGGCATTGTATCATCATAGTTTGGAAATGGGTGTAAAATGAGGGTAAATAACAGTTTGCTAGTGCTTCACAGGATAATTTGGAATCATTTAAAAAGACTGTGTTACCAAAATGGTCCCAATATATGCTGTGGTAAGCTGCTCACTGCCTATAAATTATGTAATTCTTGAAATCATGTAATTGTGAAACTTGGTGAAAAGTAGAAGACAACAAAAATGGATTCCCAGAATCCAAGTACATCAGCTAATGATAGAGGATGACACCAGGAATCCAGAAGTACTGGGAAAAGATGGGATGATTTAGTCTAAAGTGTATAAAAGCTTTAGTGCTACAAAAGGCTGCTGCCTTTAGCAGTGGTTCACATGTTAGGACTGAAAAAATGGTTTGAGTCCTCAGTAGCATTCTTGACCACCAGGGCATTTCAAGTAGGGGAATCCCTTGGTCCTGATAATAATAGTAACAATAAATAGTCAACCTTTTAACAAAGTGAATTAAGGACTGCAGAGGGTTTTATGCATTCATTTTCACATTTTGATCCTCACAACAATCCTGTGATATAGGTACTAGTATTATTCTTATTTTATAGATAAAGAAACCGAGACTCAGAGAAGTGAGTTCTCTAGTTAATGTTTGTGGCAGGATTTAAAATCAGGTTGTCAGGATTATAAGTCTAACACTTTATGCACTACATCTTGCTACCTGTAATAAGAGCAGATAGAAGAATTGGAAGATTGTTGGCACAAATTTTGGCATCTTTTCTCAACAATCAATAAGCATCTATTAAACATCGACTATGTGTCACAACTATATTGTGCTAAGTACAAAGATAAAAACAAAATAACTCCTCCCCTCAAAGGAACTCACATTTTAACAAGGGAGATACTATGCTTTGGAGGTATATAAGTACATACAATATAATCTTAAGAGGGAAGACACCAGTATCTTGAAGGATCAGGCAAGGACACCTTTAGACCTTTAGAAGGTGATGCTTGAGCCAAATCATAAAAGAAACCAGAGATTCCTTGAGGAAGAATATTCCAGGCATGGAGAAGAACAAATACAAAGGCATTAATATGAGAGATGGAGTCTCATGTAAGATCCAGTAAGTCAATGTACTTTGATCATATAGTGAAGGAGAACAATATAGAATCAAATTGTAAAGATAGGAAGGGGCCAGGTTGGGAAGAACATCAAGTCCCAGTGGACTTTATTTTGGATCCTGGAGGGGTATCTGGTATTTACTGAGTTGGAAAGAGGATGGAGTTGCTGTGAAATAGTCATTCATTTTAGGAAAATGACTTTGGCAATGGGGAGAATGGATGGAAATGAGGAGAGATTTGACATAGGGTAACCAATTAGGCTTTTTCTTTAATTTTTTTAAAATTTGTGGAATAAAACAAACATTACCATAATATAGTACAATAAAAAGTTGATTATACGTGAAACTTCAAATCTACTATGCACAACTTGCTAATCCTTTCAAATATGCAAAATAAATTTTGCTTTCCTTCCTCCATGCTAGAGATGGCCACCATTAGACATACATATGTATGTGTGCATATATACATATATACACACACACACATGTATACATACACATGTACATACATATATATGTATGTATATAAAATTATTCTATACAATTTGTAATCAAAGCCTAATTAGTAGTCTAGACTAATGAGGCTATTTCAGTGTTCCAGGAGAGAAGTGATAAGGGCTTGAATTAGGATCATAGCTGTGAGAGTAGAGAGCAGTGAACATATGGGATAGATGTTGTGGAGATAGAAATGAAAAGACTTGGCAATTGATTGGATGTGTGGGGTGACAAAGAGTAAGAAATTGACGATAATGCCAAGATTGATAACCTCAATAATTAGTATAGGTTACCCTTGTCACTCACAATAACCTTTTATGACCTTTTGTTTCCCCTCTCCACTTTTAGCATCCTCTCCTCTGCAAGGTTTCCAATGCTCTTAAGCTGATCAGTTCCTTTCTGTTAAAGAAGAGATTTCTGATGTTTTTGGCACGTGTTGAATGCAACAATTTATCAATGTCTGAAAAAAACCTAGCTAATTATAATTTAGGTAAGTTTTCAAAATGCTTTTATATGCATTAACTCATTTGATCATCTCTATGAATTAGACAAAACAGGTGTTTTTATGTTTTTTGCAGATCAGGAAATTGAGCTACAGAGAAGTACAATGAACTCCCCATAGTTACATGGAGAGAAAAAAAGGCAGATTTGGGACCAAAAGTGTAAAGTCCACTCTAGTGCTAAGACCTGTCTCCTATATTACACTGTGGCTTTTATGCCTTTTCCCCTCTTTTATCTTCCACAGTCACGTGCAGAATTGAGAATCTGTTAGACAGCTTCACATTTCTTGGCTATTAGTCTTTAGTGATGCCTTATTGTCTTCCTCCTCTCACCTGGCAACCCTGAATAAGTGGAATGGAGCTTTTCTTGTTACCAGAATTGTTATGATAAATTATAGAGACTGCATGAATTCAGATGTCAAAGGAGAGCTCTGATATCTCAGGATTAATTGGTATATTTCTCTCTAGTTGTAACTAAAACAGAATGAGTCACTCACATCAGTCTGAGTCCAACAGAAAGAACTGATAAGTACTACTGATGAGACATATGTCCAAAGTGGAGCTCATCATCTTACCTCTAAGCCTACAGCTTCTTCTGACTTTACTGTTTCTGTCACTCTCACTACCATTCTCTCTTGTTGGAAACTTTAGTATTATATCTGACTTTTTCTTCTGCCTGACCTCTCATACCCAACCAAATAACATATTCTGCTATTTCTACTTCCACAACCTCCCTGACATGTGTCTCTTCCCCTATATTCTTGTTGGCACAGCGGTAGAACAAGACCTCATCACCACCCACCTGAAGTATTGCAATAACTTCCTAACAAGTTTTCCTTTCTCTACTTGAATTCATCCTTCCCCTTGCTAACAGAGCAACTTTCCTTATACATATATCCAGTCTTGTTACCCTGTGCTTAAAACTTTTCAGTGGTTCCCTATTACCTATGTTACACACCAGACTTTCTCTACTATGCCCCAGAAACCTCTTCAGTTTAGAATTCACACATTCAAAGTACCCTCTACCCCAATGGTTTTTCCCTCTGATTGAATAGTTCTTTCCAGAATCTTCATTTATGGAGAGTGCCCAGGCCATCCATGCCTCATTCCTCTCCATACTGCATTCTGGACTATCTCTACTATGCACTGACTCCAAGTACCTTCATCCCACCTTTTCAGCTTTCTCTAAGACCCCCTGTTGTAGACTAGGCCTGAGTCAAGACAATCTGGTAGTTTATATCTGAGAATGGAATAAATTGACATGCTCTGTAAACCTTCTAACAGTAAACAAAAGATGCTTTCGTGAGCCATAGTGTGTAAAGGATACTTGACAAGAACACAGTGCTGGTTCTGCTAGACATAGCCACTCTTATCTCCATATAGAAATACATTTGGTTAGCAGGATATAGTGACATATGTCAATGGGACATCTGCTAAATCTGAGGGGCACTGAGTCCTAACGAGCTGGTCTTTTCTATATCTTAATCCAGTGGTATCAAACTCAAATAGAAATAGAACACAGAAGGCTGCATGATAACTTAAAATATAAATTAATATTACTTATATCGCATTTTATTTTTTACTCATTTTGTTAAACACTTCCCAAATACATTTTAATCTGTTTCTGGCCTCACTCAGGAGTTTGGCTCCAGTCACTAGTTTGACACCTCTGCCTTAGATAACATGAGATTGATGGCATAAGCCTTAACCATTTGGACCAATCACATCTAAGGTACAGCTTTCTTGCCTTTAGGGGAAAAAACCTAATCTATATCCATTCCTTCCCACCAGTCCCAGAAGAGATACCTTTCTTCCTTGACAAAGCTAGTCTTCTGCTCATACTTTCTATCTCATCCCTTCCTTTTTCCTCTGTGACTTTGCTCAATTATTGTCTCTCTCTAATGAACCTTCATCTTTTACTTCTTCACTGATTCTTCTTTCTCAATATGTTCAGATTTTCCCCATCCTAGAAGCATATTTTCTTGATTATCCTACCCCCTTTCCTTGTCATCCTTTGGCTTACTCTAAGAAGAGTAGTGCACTCTTTGCCCCTGCTTCCTCACCATGGACTTATTCCTTAATCTCTTGCAATCTGGTTTCCATCTTTACCACTCAATTGAAATAGCTTACTTCAAAGACAATTGGACCTTTATTAATAAATGAGCTTGTGGAAAGAATTCTTTATTAAATCAATGAATTTTTATACTGTTTAAATGCAACTTTATGTGATTAGATGTTGTTTGCACCTCTAGGAATGCCAGAGATGATCACAAGGAATTTTGCATTCCTCCAGGTTTTGAGAATACCCAAAACAATAACAATACCCAGAACTCATGTTGGATTCACCTAAACTTCTTTTTGGTTTTTTTTGTGTTTTGGTTTCACCCAAATTTTATTTTTAAGTCTACTCATATCCTTGTCAATCTATGTGGCTTTCAAGTTGCCTTTTCTGTGAAAGTGTTCAACTAAAGTACATGTGATTCATGTGTGATTTATGTGTGGATACCTTTGTCAAATTTCTATATAATACAAACCTTCCAGAACTTGGGGAGAGGGAGCCAAGCCTCCTCTTTGCCTTGTTTTCCTCTACCAAATGACCTAATTTTAGGTCAGAATAATTTTCTTTCTAAAACCATTTTGGATTTTGGGTTTGATTTTTGAATAGCAACCTTTTTCCTTGGCATCCTCTTTGATCTCTGAAGCTTTTGTTATGGTTGGTCAGCCCTTCTTGATATCTATGGATGCTATGGTACTCTACTGAGGTGCAAACCTGAGTGACTGAGAGTGGCACTCTAGGCAAAGATCGAGAAATTATGAGGAGGGGATGACTTTATGAGGAAAGATAGTAAGTTCTGTTTTGGATGTGTTCAGTTTAAGAAACCTTTGGAATTGGAATGAGTTCTGGAAAGAGATATGTATTATGTATATTTTTGGGGTGATTGGCATAGAATTGATAGTTGAACGCTTGAAATGTTGAGATGGTGAAGAAGAGTGTAGGGAGAGAAGAGCAGGGGACTGAGAACAGAGTCGTGGGTAGAACCATAGAGTAGGGCTGGAGCAAGGATGATTGATCCCAAAAAGGAGAATGACTAGGATGGGTAGGTCTTTGAAGAAGTACACAGAAAAGTAAAACAAACAAACAACCTGGGAAGAAAGAATCTCTAGGAAGGTCGAAATGGCCAAAAGTATCCAATGAGATAGAAAGTTTAAGAAATAAAGAACATAGGATCTATCAACAAGGAGATTATTGATGACCACTAATTTCAGTCAAATAGTAAAGTGAAGCAAGATTGCTAGGTTTTGAGAAATAAGTAAGAGGTAAGAAAGTAAAAGTCATACATATAGACAATTTTTTATTGGCATTTGGCTGGGAAATGGAGAATTGATATTCAATGATAATTTGAGATGATGATAAAATTAGGTTGATTTTATTAAAAATGGGGAAAGAGGAAGAATGGAAAGAGCAGGGATAAAGAAAGATTGAATACTAAGGGGAGAGAAAGAATGATTCAAGGGGTGAGCTATAGGGATTGATGGGGTGAATGACATAAGTAGAGGGATTGCCATTGCCAAGGAAAAATGGCCATGACTCTCACTGAAACTGGAGTCAGGAAGGAGAAGATGGGGGCTAATACTAACTACAAGTATAGTATTGGGGAATGTATGGAGCTCATGATAGATGACCTTAATTTCCCTAGTAATAGATGAGGTGATATATTCTGTTGAGAGGGAGAAGAGTGGTGTAGGTAGTTTGAGGAAAATATTGGAAGATTTGGTATGGATGCCATGGGAAGTCTTAAAAAGAGTTAGTTGGTATAGCATAAAAGGATTTGGCATGGAGTAGTGAGTGCCTGGGTAGAAGTGGAGAAAACAGCTGGTAAAGTTCGGGACATAATGAACAGCCATAAAACATGAAAGGGGCAAGGGACCCAGAGATTACAGACTAATGTTGTGTATAGAATGGATATTTTGAAGAAAGAAAAGTAAAGCCAGAACAAGAGTCATAGATGGAGCAAGTAGGGAAAGGTGAAATTTGTATTGAGGATGGAAGACAGGTTTAGGAAAGGCAAAACACAGTTAGAGATGGAAGGCTAGACATTTATAGTCAGAGGAAGTTCAGAGTTAGAGAGTGTGGCAGTGGAATAATTTTAGGTATTAAGTTCAAGCAAATGATAAACCCTTTTTGTGGCTGAGATGGAGTAAATGTCCAGATAGATGGATGAACCAGATAGGAAGTGTATTTGAGGAGACAACAACATGAAAATCAAAGTTCTTAGGTATAATATCAAAGAGGTGAGTAGCCAGGAAAACTTTGAACTCCTTGGGAATAGAGAGAAAGTGACCAGAAGCTGATACGGAACAGCTCAAGATGTGAATGAGGTGTTCTCTCTGGATAGGGTGAATGGGAGGCAGAGTAGTAAGTACTGTGGAAAGAGTTCTGACTTTGAGGGCATATACTGTGTTCAGGATATGATGTCCATATCCTGTGTTTATATACTGATTTGGGTACTTACTACCTGTGTGACATTGGGCACTTACCTTCGGGGTGTCAATTCCTCATCTGGAAAATAAAGTTGGACTAGATGGCCTGTGAAGTCTCTTCTCATTCCAAATCTATGATTAAAACATCAAAGGAAAAGATATTGCTGAGGAGAAAGGCCAGAGAGAGATCCTGGAAATGTTAGTAAGGAGCAAAAATCCTTCTTAATTAATTATATGTCATATAATTATATAAATTAACTAACCCTCCTTGCCCAGTGTGTTGAGTGGCAGCAGACTATAGATAGTGTGTTTAGTGGCAACAGATGATACATAGGTACTATAGAAAAAACCCTGAAAAAGGTAACCAGAAATATAGTGTCTTTAGGACAATGCCAATGTTTCATGATTGCAAGGCAATGGAAGGAGTGGGGAAGAAGTGGAATGTGAAGGGCACATTATTAACAATATTAAGGGGAAGAGTAAAGTGGAATAGGGACATGGAAGAGGCAGCACTTACATGTATGAGTATGAGGGCACAGAGAATATTACAAAGACAGGAATTTTCCACCTAGGCAGCCTAAAACTCTGAATCCCTGAGAACCTAAGTAGAGGAGAAAATTTGCTAGCCAAGGAAAGTCAAGTGCAGTAGATTGTTATGTATTTTCCAGTAGCAACAGTCTTATCATTTCTGATGATTATTTCCTGGGCAAGAAGGAGAGGGGCAGTTGGACAGCAAGAGGCCCATCTTGTCTATGGTCCTGTCCTGGGAGCAAGGAAACCTGATAGAGGCAGGAGTGGGACACTGAATGGTTAAGAGTCCTAAGACTGGTTATAGAGGGCTAAGGCTGATTGATTTATTTGCTCAAGAACATGTCTGACCCAGGCCAACTCTAGTGATCAATTGTTTACCTCTGCCAAGGTAGCTGGAGTGCATAGGGTCTAAGTAGCCTGGTGGTGAGGGGCAGGAATATGACATGAAAGATGTCAAAAGATCTAGATTACCTATACCTTGCTCTTAGCCTGGTTGCCAGGGGTCTCCTCATAACTAATCAGCCAATTAGTTGCTTAGGGTTGTGAATTCTACTTTTTTTAATATCACTTGCTTCCATTTCCTACTTGCATCTTTTTTTGTGTATCCCTTTAGTTGAGATTTTCACATAACTAGTCAGCTATTAAATATCAGGCGCCTACTATGTGCTAAGTACTGTGTATTAGTCCTTTGTTGCCGAAGAAGACCACTTGATTTTGTTTTAAGTGAGTGAGGGCTGTGCAGGTCACCAGCCTCACTTCTCCTCCAGAGCTATCTGAATCCAGTGACCAGATATTCATCAGGATGACTGGAGATGACCCAGGATGAGGCAATTGGGTTTAAGTGACTTGCCCAAGGTCACACAGCTAGTGAGTGTCGTGTCTGAGATGAGATTTGAACTCAGGTCCTCCTGACTCCTGTATTGGTGCTCTATCCACTGCACCACCTAGCTGCCCCTGCTGGGTACTATACTAAGCACTGAGGATACAAAAGAGGCAAAAGATAGTCCCTTCCCTCAAGAAGCTCACAATCTAATAGGGAAACAAATATGTGCAGACAAGTTTACATACAGGATTAAAAAGGTGAAAAAAAGGATAAATAAGGATATTAAAAGAGGGAACTGGAATGCAGAGGGATTGGAAAAGACTTCCTGGGGAAGATCAGTTTTTTAAAGCCCTTTGGACTTAAAGAAAGCCAAGGAAAGCAATATCTGGAGATGAGGAGGGACAGTATTTCAGACAAAGTGCCTGGAGTTTAAAGATGGAGTATTTTGTTCATGGAACCTCAAAGAAGCCAGTATCATTGGATCAAAGAGTACAAAGAGTATCATTTCATTGAGACTCAGGCAGAAAGATGGGAACCCTACCCACATTCCTAGAAATTTTCCAGAAGTATCTGTGAGGGATGAGGAAATACGACTTTCCTTTTATTCCAACCTCCAACATTTTCTTCCTTGGTCTGGCTTTTGTGAGTCTTTATATGCCCCTAAACTGTGCCCTGAAGACCAACATCCAGTCATCCCTTTTCCAGTATATTGATGGATCGTTCCTGCTTCTGGGGTGATGTCTGAGTAGATGAGGAGAATAAATAATTAGGTTCCCAATGTTTAGTCCGGTGGCTCTCAGATCATAAAAGGAAATTTTGGCCTTGCTTTCTAGTGTCAGATCATGGATTAGGACATTTTCTACCAAATTTGCCATCAATTCAGCCAAAAATAACAACAAATAGACAAACAAGTCATTTCAAACATCCTATGTCATCCCCCTACCATCTTCCATTCAGTCTATCTTAGAAGTTCTTACTTGGAGGTCCGTGAACTTGTCTTTCTTTAATAATCTGAGAACTGTATTGTATGATGAGTAATTCCCTTTGCTATCTATATGCTTTATTTTATGTACTGAGAAAGATGACTTTGAGGAGTCCATAGGCTTCACCAGAGTGCCAGAGGTATCCACAAAATAGAAAAGACTAAAACTCTTTGCTCTCAATAGTCAAACTGGTTTGTATGCACAGCTATGGAAAGTACTTAGCACGATACCTGGCCCGTAGTAGGTGCTTAATAAATTTTGATTGAGTTGAAGTATTGATTTTGTACTATTCTACACCATTTAGGGCATCAACCTAAATCCAACCTCTCACCCAACAGGATTCTGTAGGAAAATTATAAAGTATATTCCTTACTTCTAAATAAAATAAAATAAAAAGCAGAAGAGGGAAGGAAGAAATAACAGGACTGTATTAACGAACCATGAAAAACACAGTACTACTTTATGACAACTCTTCATATTTGTCCTCATTTTTAGAATTTCCTCCTGCTGCTTTTACCATCACTCTCCATTTGTTTTTGACAAGGTTCATAGAACAGGAGAAAAGAATAGAAGTGGGAGAGAGAGCAGAGAATTCATTAAAGAAAAAAAACACCAAACACCACCATCATCAAAACAAACCCAGAACAATAAAAAAAAATTCAAGTCAAAATAAATAATCCAGACCTCTGTCCAACATTAGGTACCTTGCCATTTTCATCAATAGTTTTCTCATGTAATTATGTTCTTCAGTGAATTCATTTAGACCGAACTAAAAGGTAGTACCAGAATCTCGGAAGTGGCTGCTTCTTGGATTACTAAGTGCCATACTAACTCCCAGTTTGGCTAGAAGAGGCCAGAGCAGGGAAAATCCTGCTTTCTTCCTGGCAACTGACAGTATAATTCTACAAAACACTTGTGAAGCTCATGCACACACATACGTACACTGTATGACTGCAGTACAAAATCAATACTTTGAATAAACATTCATCGTGAAAGTTGGTTTGTTTTAACAAAGTTTCAAAAATCAATCTACTTTTGGGAGCAAGAGATCCTATCTCATTCAGCTTCAAGAAGATTATCCTAGATCTTGATTCCTTAACAGTGCCAAGGTATACTTTATGTTAACTCAAACTCAAAAGCAATTCATTCAAAATGTATCATTGCCAAATGGTGTCAGTAAAAGCCAATAGTGGTACCTGCATCATTGTGTCCCAGAGCACCATTTCTGGAGCATCCACCTCACTTAAGGGCTTTCTGTGTACCTAGGATGGTGCTACAAAAGTTTGCCTCCAGGGTTTATACTCTAGTTGGGAGATAGTGGGTGGGGGCAGGTGGCCTGTATGCAAAACAACCAGAGATCGGTAGAAGATAATCTATATTACTTAGACTTTAAACTCCATAAAGACAGTGACTTCTGTCTTATCTAACCTTTTTATCTCCCCAGTGCCTAACAGTAAACTGCATAAGCTAGGTGCTTACCAATTGTTTATTGAGTGAGGGAAAGTGTCTGTAGCACAGGAACTGATAGTCTCATTGTGCTCTGCTGAGAACAATTTATATTTGCAGTATTTATTTCACTTCCAGGTCTCCCATTTTAGGAGAGGAATAACAAGCTGGGGAACATCCAGAAGGATGGTGGAAGGTCTTAAGATCATCCCTTCTGAGGTAAGTTAAAGATACTATGGATGTTTGGCTTGGGAGAAGAAAACTGTCTTCAGAAATTTGAAGGATTATCCTGTGAAAAATGATTACACTTATTCTGCTTGACACAAGGGAACAAAACTTGGAGCACTGGATAGAAATGGCAGAGAGGCAGATTTAGGCTAGATGGAAGGAAAACAAACTTTCCTAATAATTCAAGTTTTGGATAAACTGTAAGGAGAGATTCTTGCTTGGGTAGGAGTTGGACTATGAGATCTATGAGATTCTGTGGATGAAGGTGTGAAATGAGTGAATAAAAACACTTGCTTTTTGGAAGAGAGTCATGTTGGCCCATAAATGCCATGCAAATCAGCCCCAACAGCCCTACTGAAAAGCAGAGAAATGAGCTATTGTTTCTCTCTGGAAACTTCTTGGAGGTAAAGTTTTGAAATGAATTTGGTTGACTCTGTATAGAAGCAAATAACAACTTGTTACAAGGAGGAGTTTTATTTGTGAGGAGGGAGAGAAAAATGGGGATAGTGATAGTGATTAAAAAGAAGAAAAAGAAAAGGGCATCAATGAGAAACATTTTAAAAATATATAGACTATAGAAGAAAGTTAAGAAGGGGACATAAATAACCAGGTCAGCATTAAAACTACTGAGTTAAATTTTATACATACATACATACACACATATAACATATATACATACATACATATGTGTGTGTATATGTACTCTCAATAACACAGATTCATGGTTTCATATACAATCTTCTTTTTTTGCTTTCCTTTGTGTATGAGAACATTTGTATTTTTCATGTTCATAATAAAGTAAGAAACTAAAATGAATTAAAATGAAGCTTCTTAAAGAAAGATATTTTGTTTGAAAAGGAGGAAGAGGTACCTATTGAACAGGAGGCGTTAAAAGATGTGTGAATTAAACATAAATTCAAATGTCATCCAATGAAAATTAAGAAGAATTTTTAAAAAATAGGATCTGAGTTTTCTCAGCTAAACATGAATTTTACTTTGTTTTCTTTACTGAGCTTTCTTAGAGAAACATTACAAATATTATAAAAACTGACACATGAGAACATGTTTAAAATTTCCAGAAAAAAAGTTGCCTCTGCGGTAGTGCAAAGGAAGTGAAAGAGAATATTTGAGAAGGCAAATAAAAACACCAATGTCAGTTAAGCTGAACCTTTTGAATAAATATCTGGGCCCACTGAGGGTTAAGATTCGATTTATAATCCTTAGAAAATAGTTCAGACAAAAGTATAAAGTGTAGCAGAGTTGTGCTCTGCCCCGTCTGTCATTAGTGTTGGGAGTGGGGATGGTTCCCTCTTAATCCTCTGAGCCACATAGACTCTGAGAAGGCCATCTGGTCAGTCCTCTTGCAGCAATCCACCAGCACTTTGTCATTGTCTGAGCCTAGTGGGAAAATGGCAGTGGACGGTTGGGGGTAAGAGTGGGAGACATTGGCCTTAATATACATAACATATGCCAATAGTACACAGGATGCTATATGACCACCATATACCTTAACACAATAAGTAGAAATGTAAAGTTATGCAACTAGGGAAAAATACAAGTACTTTGAAGGATTATCACATGTGTACATGACTCCATAGGGTATTAAGAAAACTATACAGATATCCCAAAAACTGTTTTAAGTTTTGATAGCTTAAAACCATGCTAAGATTTTTGGGATGCCCTATATAAAATGCTGTGCTTACAGTTAGGCAGTCCTGACACTTAAAAGCCATGTGACCATGGATAAGTCTCTTAACCTCTTTGAGCCTCACTTTGTTCATCTGTAGAATAGGGCTAGTAATAGCTGTAGGATAAGCCTAGCTAGATGACCTCTGAGGTCTTTTACAGAGTTGTTACAAGGTTCAAGTGAGATAATCAAATGCTCTCCAAACCTTAAAGTGCTGTGGAAAAGTCAGCTATGAGAGGCTCCTTGGTGTAGTAAATAGAGGACTCTACTTGGGGTCAAAGTGGTCTGGGTTCTGATCCCACCTCTAAAACTTAGTAGCTATGTGACCATGGGCAAGTCACTTAACTGCTCTGACTCTTGTAATATGTATCTCACAGGGCCGTTATAAAACTCAAATGAGACAATACATCATGTGTGTTTTTATTATGATAATTTGTAGAAGGGAATGGCAAATCCCTCCAATATCTTTGCAGAAAAACCCCAACTGGGGTGACGAAGAGTCAGACACAACTGAAATGACTGAGCAACAACAAGACACAGTGATAATCAGGAGCAATCAGTCAGCTGACTGTTGTTGTGTTCGTCCTTCGTTGCCGAAGAAGACCATGCCATCGGAGAAATGATGACATGACTTGTACTTGACTTTGTTTTGAGTGAGGGAGGGCTGTGCAGGTCACCAGTCTCACTCCTCCTCCTGAGCCATCTGGATTCAGTGACCAGATCAGGATGACTGGAGATGGCCCAGGATGCAATGGGAGACCTTGTCAGCTGATAATCACTTATGAAGCACTTATTACATTCCAGACTATATGCTAAGCAAAGGGCATCCAAACAAAGTAAAAAACATAGCCCTTGTCTCAAGGACTTAGCATTTGAACGGTGAAGGCAAGACAAAAACAATTGTGAAAATAAGACATATATAATGTAAATGAGAGATACTCTCAGAGGAAAGCCACTATCTTAGGCTGGAGAGGAGGGGGTGTGAAGGAAAGACCTTGCAGAAGATGGAATTTCAACTGATTGAACTGTCTTTTTTTAAAAAATTAATTTAACTTATTTTATTGGTTACATTTTAAGTTCTGAATTGTCTCCCTCTTTCCCTCCCTACCCCACTCTAGAAAAGGACACCATTTGACACAGATTTATAAATATATGTAAAACCATACTGTGCATACTTCTATTTATCAGTTCTTTCTCTGGAGGTGGACAGTGTCTTCCTTCATAGGGCCTTTGAAATTGATTTGAGTATTTATAGTACTCAAAAAAACTTAGTCATTCACAATTATTCTTGAACAACGTTGATGTTACTGTGTACACCATTCTCTTGGTTCTTGAGCTGACTTTTGAAGGAAGCCAGAGAAGAGAAGGTGGAGAACACTGGGAGGGGAGGGTGGGGAAGAGGAAATGAAGTTAGGAGATAGAATATTTTGTTTGAGGTACAACATATAGAATAATGTCACAGCGTTGGGATCCTAGAGTACTTGGAGGAGAGTAAAGTGTATGAATACTGGAAAGGTAGGAAAGATGCAAGCTGTCAAGAGTTTTAAAAGCTAACCAGTATATTTTAGATTGGCAGAAGGCTTGAGAAAGAGAGACCAATCACAAGGCTATGGCAGTAGTCCAAACATGAAGTGATAAGAGTCTGAACTAGGATTGTAGCTGTATGAATTGAGAGGGATATAATGAAGGTTGAAATGATAAGACTTGGCAAAAGATTGGATATGTGGGATGAGATTAAGTGAGAATAAACCAAGACTCTGAACCTGGATGACTTGAAGGATGATGATGTCCTCATCTGTAAAAGGGCAGCTGGGATTAGGGGAAGACTTGGGGAGGAAAGAAAATGAATTCTGTTTTGAACATGTTGAGTTTATCCCACTCAAACTTTTGTATTACATTGGCATGAAATAGTGGACTACTGTCATTGTAGATGTTGAAATATAGGCTGCATGGTCACGTGCTCCTAAAAGAAAGAGTTTATGCATTGACTTAGACTAGATGACCTTTGAATCTTCTAACCTTGAGATGTTATGAGTGTATTATTTCAATGTTGACTGATTAGAAAATTGGAAGCTAATGGAATAAGAAATAAGAATTTTCCCTGGGCAAAACTGTGAAATCTGTATACCTAATTTAAACTAGTTGTAGTACTGGAAAGGATTTGATTAATTAATTTTCACTAAGCTGTCAATGATTAATAATGGTTTTATTTGCTCTCTCTCCTAAGTATATTTATATTTTAGCAGAGTGCAATTCTTACCCCTAAAAGATGAAACTCAGAGCAATTTTAAACACCTTTTTTTTTTGGAGGAGGAAATTATTTTTAAGAGTAGGAATCCTTGCAGATGGCTTGCAGATCACTCCATTTTCCCATGTGGCTGGTCATATATAGAACTATTCAGCTAACTAACATTTCCAAAATTGCTGCTTTATTTGTCTTCTTGCCCAGAGAATTTATACTCATTGTGAAAGACACTGCATCGCTGGTGGTGACTAACAAGATATGAAGCAATCCCAATATTTTAATCAGGGTTTGGGAACTATTCTTGCTGAATAGCAGGAAAATGCACTTTTTCTTAAAACCAATTTTCCATTGTTTCCTCATTTGCATCTCTACTTTAAAGAGAATTGACATTTTTAAAGTGAGTGATAATTAATCTTTGAAAACACTGTGATTGGTTGGCTTAACCACATTTCAAAATACCCAGTGTATACAGAGGTCAAGTGATGGTCTTTGGAATACTATTGGGGGATGTGTAGAGAACTCTGCAGAGGTGGTTTGATTGACAGGCTGAAGAACATCAGTGCTAGCATGCAGATGAGGTGGTATTAAGCTGTGCACCAGCTCAGCTCTGGGACTAGTAGAATAGGAATTGAGATTAGCAGTTGTTGCCCTTCTTAGTAATCCTTGGGTAAGATAAATAACAACATGTAGAAAATAAGTCTTTCTGGTGTTTTATGATGACTTCACGGCCATTTTAGATTGACTGCCTGACCAATTTGATTGATCATTTAGAAGAGTTCCTAAAGATGAGTTGGGGGAGATCAGAAAATCTCATGGCCAAAAGGGGTTCATATATTGGCTAGGTGTAGTCAATGCCTTAGTAATTTCACTGTATGGAGATTTTCAATAGGCATTTATTAAACTGATTGTCCAGCATAATTTTAGGTCCCTTTCCAGACACCCAAGAAGTAGAATATGTAATCCCTGCCTTTGAGGAACAGTTGGACAGAAATGCTATCTAGAATTGGAAGCCATCTCTAAGCAATATGTGATCAAGTGCTAGATTGTATGCTAGAGAAATTTTAATGTGATTAGGTACTGGACTGGAGCTAGAGACTTTTATGGAGACTTAAGCTGAGTACTGAAGAAATTAGATTGTAAAAAAAAAGAAGGGACAGAAAGTCACCACCTTCCCCATATATCTCACATAAATGCTATGAAGAAGAATTAATTTCTACTTAAACTTTATTCCCCACTGTCTATCACCTCATTAAACAATGCCCTTACACTAAGAATGACTTGGATCCTAATGAAAGTTAATGAAAAATCTACTATGAATTGCCCTCAATTCTCACCATCCAATATACATTAGATTAAGTGGGTTTAGTATGTGAGTCACTGAATATCTTGTTCTGAACTTTCATGGCAGTGTGTGGAGGAGTTGAAAGTTTTGAAAAAGAACACATTTTCTACTAGTAGTTTCTGCAAGTGCAGCTGAAATCAAAGCTGAGTTGTAGGAGAAGCAAAAATGTCCAAACGCTATGAAATGAGATCAAGTGAAAGGCTTCTTTAGGCCAATAAAGAGCTATTAGTGAGGTGAGATTTTCAGATCAAGGGTTCCTTGTTAATGAGTGACTTTCAGCTGGTTTCTTACCAAAGTGGTCTTCTTACTTTATCTCCTATTTCTAGTTACTTTAAGTCCTCATTCAATGACTTGATGCTCCCCCTCCCCAATAATCCTCTGCTTGAGTCTCAATACTATATGCAGAAACCATCTAGAGGGGAGAAATCCAATATGGACCAGGGGAACATGCTAGTAAGTTAATTTTTTAAAGTTATATTTTGTTTACTTTTTGTATATTATCCATAAGTTTTATGTATCTTTCTCTTAAAAATAAAAAAAAAAACCCAAGTTTTTGTTGATATTTTCTGTTTTTTATATCCCATTATCCCATGTATCCCTCTGCCACCCCCTTGGAAAGAGACATCCAATATGACAAATATAGTTTTTGGAAAGGAAAAAAAGTCAACATAATTGTTTGAAAAAGTCTGAAAATATGTGTAGCATGTAATAATACCTGTGGACCTCCTACCTCCATGAAGGGATTTGTTGCAATGTCCTCATTCAAGTCCCACACTAATTTTATAATTTTACTACATTTGCTTTTGATTTTTTGGTGTATCACTCTTTACATTTACATTATTATGGTTACTGCATATATTGTTTTCTTGGCTATGTTTATTTCACTCTTCATCAGTTCATGTAGATCTTTCCATGCTTCTCTTTATCACACAAAATATTCTTACAGCATAGTAATATTCTATTACATTCATGTAATATATTTGTTTTTTAGTCATTCCCCAATTAATGGGCATCTACCTTGTTTTCAATTCTTAGCTATTACAATAAGTGCTATTACAAATATTTTGGAATATATGGTGACTTTTATTCTTATCAACAAATGCAGTACTGGAATCCCTGACTCAAAGCTTATGACATTTTAGTCACTTTATTTTCATAATTCCAAACTGCTTTCCAAAATGATTATATCATCTTACAGCTCCACCAACAATGTATTAGTGGTCCTATCTTTCTACAACATTTCTACAACATTCTGTGATATATTTGGGACTTTTGTCAATTTGCTGGGTGTGAGACGAAAATTCAGGGTTGTTTTTATTTGTATTATTATTTCCTTTGCCTTTCCTGCTCTTTTTCTGGTTATGTGTTTGTTTTCCACTCAGTCAAGTAGATTCCCACTTCCTCTTCACCCTTTCGCAAATCCTGCTCTTTAGCTTTGGGATTTCATTCTTGACACCCCTTGCCAAACAGAATTCCTTTCACTTTCATTAACCATTTAAAAAATGTTTACTCTAGACCCATATTCTCTGACTCATGACTTCTATGATTATCTGCCCCTTTCTCTTTTCTCTATATTCTTCATGCAGTCAAAACTTCCAACTATTCTTTCTAGGCTCTTCCCTCTAGGCATTTTCTGTCACCGCCCCATAGGGATGGACCCATGGATTCCCCTTTCCCATTGTGCTTCACTTCCAGAGCAATGACAGTTGTTGCAGGTGTCAGAAAGGACAATATCCCTTGGTAGGCCCATCCTCAACTAAGCCCCTTATTATGCAACCCATCACTGATTTATACCCACTTTCCTTGACATTTTTCCCCTACATTTTCCTGGAAATCTCAGTGTCTATGCTCTTTCATTCCTCCAGGTGCTAGTTGAAATCCCTTCCCCTTTCCAGGATAAATAGAGTTTTCAAACGCTGGGGAGGCGAAGGCCTTCATATCCCTTCACTCAAAGGAGCATTCATCAGTGGAATCCCTACTCTCCTCCAAAGTAAAGTCTATTTGTCTTTCCCTCTTTTTTTTTTCATCCTTCCCTCTTTCTCCTCATCCCCTTCGCTGTAAGCTCTTTTCTTGCTTTGACTACAGAGATCCCCTTCTCCTCATTGCTAGCACTTGATTTGACCATGATGAATCACTCCTCTCTACTCACCCTCCTCCTCTTCTCTGTATCTTCCTAAATTGTAATGTAGTCCCACAGAAGAAGCACTTACCTATGGGTAATGTGTCACCAGGTTCTGCCCATAATACCCCCTGTCTATTTCTTCACTGTTATCTCTACTAGATTTCCTCCTTTATCTCTGTCTGTTCGTACAAATGTAAAAAGTCTTTTAATAATTTCTTTGTTGTCACTCTGTTAGTATTATTGTCCTTCAATATTTCATTTATTCTCTTCTCCTGCATTTCTGTTATTTTGGGGGGTTGAGAGGCAAATAATCTTTTCAGTTTTGGTTTTCTTTCTAAAAAACATTTCAAACTCATGAATATATATAAATGTATGTATGTATATATGCATGCATACGTACATATATATAGATATATATCTATATCTCTCTATACATATATCTATGTATGTATGTATGCATATATACATATAGATATGTACCTATATGTGTATGTATGTATGTATGTATATATATAATATATATATATATATATAGAGAGAGAGAGAGAGAGAGAGAGAGACAGAGAAAGAGAGAAAGAGACAGAGAGAGAGAGAAAAAATATTCATCTTCTCTCTTGTATGGTTAAACTCCGATTTGCAGGTCGGTCACCCTGGACTGCATACTGAGCTGCATTACTCTTCAAAACCCATTATTCCATTCCCTCCTCCTTTTTCTAGTGGGTACAGAATAGTCTTGCATTATTTGAATGTCTTTTCTTTTGTATTTGAAAGTCTTTCTCTTGATGGCTCACTCGCTGTTTCCGAATTGAATTGTTAAATTTAACCACTATGTGTCTAGGAATTTGCAGCCTTTTTTTTTCCTCCTAGAGATAATCTGCAAAATCTTTCTATTGAGATTTCATCTTCTATTTAGAAATTCAGGGGAATTCCCTTTTTATTATTTCCTTCATTGTAGTGTTAAGGTTTTTTTGTCCTGTTATATACTTCTGGAAGACCTATGATGCCTATGTTCCCCTTTCACATCTTGTATGCAAGTTCAGTATGTTTTCCTTGCACAATAACCATATTTTAATGATATTGTTTTTTGCTTCTCCTTTAGGTTGCTCTTCATTTCTATGTATTTGGATTCCCAATCTATTTTCTCTTTTGTTTCTTTGGTGAGGCTTGCCATTTCAGATTCAAAGTTTTCTATTCTGTTTGGTATTTTTGCTGTTTAAGACATAAATTCTTCTCTCATAATTTTCATTTGTCTTTTAAGCCACTCAGGAAGAATGTGTTGTGGTCCCATGTTCTCAAACTCCATAGCATCCTCTGTCTCACTGAACATTGGATCATTTTTCTTCATTTTGCATTTATTCATTTTGTATTAATTTATAAATCCCTGAACTCATTTACTAGACCTGGAGGTTATATTTCCTTATGTTAATGTTTTTGTATTGATTTAGCTGTTTCTATTTACGGTCTTTGGATTTTCTTTTTCCTGAAATCTTTGGCACTTTCAGTCTTTCCTTCTTCCTGCCCCATTATTTTCTTTGTCGCTCACTTCTTAACTCCATCCAACTCTGCCTGTGGTTTTCTTGGGAGCTGGATCCCAGAGTATCTCAGTCTCCTCCCTAGATGGACATTTCATGGTTCACCAGCCTAAATCTCCACCCCGTGTACATTTTTGGGGGGTTTTTGAGAACTGACCATATCTTGATTCTGCATTCTTTCTCCCAGGCTTGGTGGAGTACTGCACGACACTCTTCATGCAGGGTATGCTATCCTGGGAACTTGCCCAGCTCTCTGTTCCTCACTTCTCTGGTTCAGCAATGGAAGTTCAGAGCCTATTTTCCCTTGGAAGTTTAGAGCTTTTTAGCACTGGTGCTTCCAGGTTCAAGTCCTTAACAGACTTTTTGGTCCTGAAAAGCTATGGCTAAGCTGACTGTTGAGACCTGAACAAACTTCTGTATCCTGGAGCTGAGTTCTCCAAGGCACTAGAAAGAGGGAGAGGGTCAACATGTAGGAGTGGATTTTGATGTCAACCTGTATCTTGTCCTTAGGTCTGCTAGTGCAGCCTAGTCAGTAGAGTGGGAGAACGAAGTAGGAGGGGTGCTGATTAGCTTAGGGTCAGTGAGCATCAGTGCCTGGGTTTCTGTTTTTGTTTCTTTAGCCTTCTTGTAGATTATGGATATCCCAGACCATGGAAATAGCTAAAATTGCTTTACCTTTCCTGACAATTTTTATTTTGGAAAGGATTGAAAGGTTGTTAGAACTGGGGAAAATATCTAGCCTACCCTCTTGTTACTTTCATGATCCAGAAATCTCAATAAATTGATTTTTCATGAAGGGTTTGACAGATATTCAAGGCATGAGGAAGAAAGACTAGAGTGTCTGAGACTCCTTTTCCTCCACTGTCTTACATGTATTTTCTTTTGGCTTTAGTATCACTCTTGATTTTGAAATTTGAAAACAAACAGTGGATACTAATTCAATTTTGGATTAAGTTTTAGCAGATGTGTCAATCCCCAGAAATATTTTTTGATGTTAAAATTTATATGTTGGCAGATTAAATAAAAAGCATTCCAAGTTCAAATTTGTGACTAATTGTTAAAGAGAGGTTAAGTTTCCTAGCTTTATTATCCTGTGTCCCTTTTCCTTATCATCCTTGTTTTATGCTGTTTTAGAAAATACTCATTTATTAAGCAAACACAGTAATCTTTCCAGGCTGTTATCTAAATATTTAATTTGCATATTGAATCATACATCTGATAGGGTGGGAAAACGTGATTAACTTCATTAATATAGATGTACTAAGGCTAATGCATTTCTAGCCTCTGTGAGATGTTGTTTGACTCAGATTTGCATTAAAGCCCAAAGACTTTTAATACCACACATTACCATCTTCTCTGCCTTTAATGGACAATATACTAGATCTAGCTAGATGAACAAACATCAACAAAGGAATTATGTGTACATGCAGACATTAATGATGAACTTAAGAGAAACAGCAGGGATTTCAGCAAGCGTACCCTAGTGACTCCAAATCCACCTAATTGAATCCCTGAGGGTACCTCTTGACTGTCAAGTAAAGTTGGTCTGCTTTTTAAAAGTACACTTGGGAAATGTCCTAGGAGATGGACCATAGGGCAGTTCTTCAAAGGAAAAAGACTTTGGAAAATAGTTAAAAAATAAAAGAGAAAAAAAAGTTAAATTGATATAGGGAAGAAAAAGTGTCAGGGTTTGAGAAAGTCATTGAATGCTGGCCATGAATTTGCTGGTCATTGATTTTTCTTTTTATTTTTTTCCCTGGAACTGCCCAAACATAATTGCCAAAGATTTTTTCCTCTCCAGTTCCTAACAGGGACCACCAATGAATATATTGGTTGCCTTCTGTCAGAATTCGTGTGACAGTGTCTACATGTATTTTTTAAATCTCCAGTGAGAATTAATAACTTATTCAATATTAAATAAAGACCAAACATTGCCTCATTAGAATATCATTAAAAGTAGCCCTATTTATCTCATTAACTCTATGTTTTCATGTTGGCTGATGGCAGCAATTAGTCCAGGTAATAAGTGTCTCCCTGATAAAGCCATTCACACCAAGATAGTCTAAGTCTCTCTAATATAAATGATTCCAAGTGAAGTTGGAATGACCTAAAGATTTTATAGGTTTTATTAACTGTGATAGATCTGGTGTCCCTGGTTCCCAGCAGGTATAAGTAAGTTGGACAAATAATAGTAGCAGTAATAATAATAACCTAGGAAATATCCAAGATCCAAGAGTTGAATCAAAAGGCCCTTCAAGGGTAACATCCATATTAAGTCAACTAACAACATGTGAACAGAGAACTTTGAATAATGACTTAGTCACATGGACTTGTTTAAAGAAATGACAAATAAAGGCAATTCAGGATCTGATCATTGCTACCACAAATTATGCGAAGGTTATCCCTAAAGAACCCAAACTTATTACTCAGTGAAGAATGTGCAAGGAAATGGTGAAAACTTTGCAATACATTATTTCAGTTTGCAAAATTTAGTAGCTACCAAAATACTTAGCAAAATACAACCTTGTGGTTAGAATTATAAATTAGTAATTCACTATCTTTCATAAACTAACAGATAAACAAATCCCCATACTCCAAATCAAAATATCCTTGAGAATTCAAGAAATAAGCTGAAGCATTATCAGATACAACCCCTGTCCAACATCTCTTGGACATAACATCAATCCATAAAAATTTAAGGACAATATATTAAATGTCGCCACACCAAATATTCATGATTTTCAAGTCATTGTCGCATGAATAAAGATCTAGTGAAAGAAATCAAAACCATGTGGCACAGGATGAGGTACAAAACATCTCTATTATCTTGTCCTGAAGACACTTCCAATGAACATATGGAAGATGAGCTTCCAACCCAATACTTTTGTTCAGTTACGAAAAACAATTATTGCATCTACATGTGCATTGATGTACATAATATTAAATGTAAAAGAGTAATAGCAAGAGAGTGACTTGTTCCAGGACTGTTGCTATCTGAACTCCATTTGAATAGATGAGAAACATTTTTTAAAAGATGAGAAAAATGAAAGTGGGAAATAATTTCTCAGATATATAATTTTATTTTGTTTTTATGACATATTTATGTTAACTTGATGAACCAGCAAATCAGAGCTCATCTTGGAATGATGATATTTTGGAGGTGACTTACATGTTATGGAGATGTTTATGAAAGGATACAACAGATTGTTTGGAAATCCAGCAGCTCTGTGGCCCATCTCCTTCTAATCCTGAAGTGGCAGTCCTATTTAGAAGTAGCCAGCTAACTTTCTGTACTCAGAAGTGTGCTATGGGCTCCATCAGCCAAAACAGGACATTGCTTGCCTTAATGTTTTCAACCTACAGATCCCTCGAAGGACAGAGATTGCCATGTACCAAAGAAAGGTTGTGTGTAAAAGTACCAGCAGCTGCCTTACTGACATAGCCTTGAACAGACCACAGGAAGTGAACCAGGGCAACCTGATATTTCTACCAAATGTAGGATGGTGAGGAAAGAGAATTTCCAAGAAATAGAAACATAAGCATAAGATAAGCATAAGATCAATACTTAAGATGTAAAAGATATCATTAAATTCATTTAGTCAGATATTTATTAAATGCCTACTATGTGCCAAGGATAGGCACTGGATATTCAAAGATAAACTGAAAAAGAAATTCCCACATCAAAAACGGACCCTACTCTCAAGGAGCTTACATTCTATTACCTTTGACTACTACATATGCAGAATTAACACTACTGTTCTCGACAACACTGTATCCTGATAAGAATATCACTGCCCCACAAAACAATGAAAAGTTGCTGAGGAGATAATGTGACTGCAGAAGGCTTTAGTGAAGTACACTCAAACAAGATCATTGTAACATTTGTAGATAATACAAGCAGTTCAACAGACATATACTAAATTGAAAACTGGTATTATTTTTATGAAAATCTATTTTCTTTAAAATTATTTTGAGCTTTAACAATTTTTTTGTTTTTATACTAGTTATTTTTAAATATACTCTTCACATATCCCAAAAACTTGGAAAAGAAAGAGTAAAAAAAGAAGAAACAATTTAGGAAAATTCACCAATTTGTCAACAGCATATGAATGAGTATACAACATTTCACACCCATAACTTTCCACCTCTCCACTTAAAGGAAGGTGACAATTTTTTTCATTTCTTATCTGCAACCAAGATTGGTCATCACAGTTACTCACCATCCGGTTTTATTTGAAATTCTTTTTTATTTATGCAGCAATTGATTTTTCCTGGTGACAATGGTGTAACAACTTCTACAACACTTCTCTAGAAAATCAGGATAGGTAGAATTCCCACAGCTTAAAATCTCATTGGGGAAAGTAACTGAAGAGGTATGGGAAGCTCTCAAGAGCAACATTTTGAAGAGACAGAAAAAAATTCTGATGAGGACAAAGAGGGGGGAGTTGTCTGAAGAGATCAATGCCTCTGCTGAGTTTATGTTTTTAAAAGATAAGGACAAAAGATGAAAGCAAGGACAGGTAAAAGAAAGAACAGAAAAATGGGGCACATAGAAGAAGATTGTTGAGTCCCAGAGCTCAGAATGTGCTAAAACTGGCAGTGAATGCTAAAGAAAACAAAGAGATTTTGTGTGTGGTGTGGTGTGGTGTGTATGTGTATGTGTGTGTGTGTGTTTGTGTTTGTGTGTGGCTATAATGGAAAAGAATAGCTTTGAACAAGGAATAGGACCACTGTTCAGGGTGATGACATAATGATAATGGATAAGAGAAAGAAGGCATAACTCTTCAATTTTTATTTTACTTCCATTTTCTCTGCCAAGGAGAATGATCTTTGGGCTGGAAAGAACAGAGCAAAAATGGCAAATGGAGAGTTGAAAGCCAAGATCACTAACTAGATAATAAGACAACACCAAGCAACCCATAATAAGTTCATGTCCCCAGACTACATCTCAGGGCACTGGGAGAAGTGACAGATGTGATGGAGGAGTCATTTATCAATCATCTTCAATGTCCTCCCTGCATGTATAGAAGATTCTCCTAGATATTTATATAAATTGGAAAAGGATGTATACAGGTTGATAATGAATATTCAATTTTACTTTCAGTATTAATAAGGTCCAAGATCTTTTCCGCAACTACCATATCTTCCTCTCCCTCAGCTACCTTATGAATACCTTAACATTGTCACAGTCATATCCCCTTAAGCTTAATTTCTTTCATTTATGTGTGATCTAATCCTACTGTTTCCCAATTCAGTATCATTTCTACCTTCTCTTTAAGCATATCTAGGAGTCATGATAGAACTTATATGTGATTGTTCTACTTTGGTTAAAAAATTGTTATAACACTTTTTTCAGATCTTTTCTGTTCTGTTGTGATGCTTCCATTGTTATCCCTGAGGTGACTGTTATCCAAGAAGCCATACTCTGATGCCTCATTGTGGTATGGAGTCAACTTTATTCTATTCTAGTAGAGCATAAACTCTGATAGTCTTCCATATTGGAAAGGTTTTGAGAACATTCCCTGCTTTCGGAGGAATGGCCCCAGTAAGTACAAAGAGGTTCATCACCAGCAGGCTAACCACTTGGTGATTCTTTCAAACTGAAACAAAGACATGGGCAAAATGGCCCTGGTCTTAAATGAACTCTCTATAGCATACTTGCTAAAAAAAGTACAGATGGGGCTAAAAATAACAAAGATTTTAGACCTCTATAAGCTTAAACAGATGTTAGAATTCTTAAATTTTAATAGGATCATAGGATTCTATTGTATTGCTACAAGGAATTTCAAAAGATAGATCCTTATCTAATGATCAGTGAATGGACATTCTTCTAAAAGAATTAAATTAAATCCATCTTGACATTCTATTCATAAACAGATCTAGAAGCATAATGGAAGGAGGATTAGCTCACCTTTCTTTCCATCTCAGCCGATATTGTGACAGGATATAATCATATATGATAATGTATTAATGTGTTAATGTCCTATTATCCCTTTTTCAAAGTTTGAAAACTTCTAAACTTCTCTTTAAGTCAGAAGGGAACAATGCCACCAGATGAATTACAATTGATCATACCCCTGCATGCCCCTTAAAAGACACATTCTAGTCAGTTTGCATCAGCCAAAGAGAGAGCTGGAAATTGGGAAGAATAGGATTTGACTTGACCTATTCAGAGTAGATGGGAAAGAGATTTTCTCTTTTTCACATTCTCCCCCACCTCTACTATGTGTCTGGCAACATAGCTACTAAACCAGAAAGAGACACCCCAACAGATGAGGAGGCAATATGAGAAAGTTCAGAGTACAGTTAAAGGCAAGAGATATACTCTTTAGACATGAATACAGAAAGGTAGTCTCTGAAGTTAGAAGTACCTCCAAGAAGTATAACTCCTGGAAGTAGAGAAGAGAGCTCGCTATGGATTCAAGGAAGCTAGCCTTGGCAATCAATTGTACTGCAGATAACACTATATGAGAAGAGAAAGGACTTCAGGGTCCAATAATACTGTGGAAGTAACTTTGCCCAAATGAGTTCCCTTCATTTGTTCCTCATTACCATCATACTGTGCATTTGAACCCAATTGTCCCATAGACACTGTATATATTTTTAGGAGAATGTACACCAAGTTTGTGGGGGAAGGGTCTATAATAACAATTTTTACTGTGCCATATTTGTAAATACCTTTCCTATGAATTAATCATGCCATCTAGGTGGCACAGTGGATAGAATGTTGGGTCTGAAGTCAGGAAGACTCATCTTCAAGTTCAAATCTAGCCTCAGACACTTACTAAGTTTATGGCTCTGGTCAAGTCACTTAGCCTTATTTGCCTCAGTTCCTCATGTGTAAAAACATGCTGGAAAAGGAAACGACAAATCATTCCAGTATCTCAGCCAAGAAAACACAAATGGGGTCATGAAGAGTTGTATACAACTTATCAATAACCACCACACTCATATCTATTGACTGATTGATAGTGGGAAGCACACCAATAGGGTCTCGTGAGCTTTTGTTTTGGAAGGTGGCGCATAGGAGATACCCTTTGAAAGTAGACATTGCTCTGGGGACCCAAACTGCAAACTTATAAGTTTTATGTTGGGGAATTAGGCAAGAAGGGGACAGAAAAAATAAGGAACCTACCTGTTTAAGTTAAGTTAAGGAACCTCTTGGAATATTGAAAAGTGGTTGATTTTATCATGTGTGGTAAAAAATTCTACCATGAAAAATATTTTCAAAAGTCATGCCATGAAAATAATGGCACTATATGCACCAATTTATTTATTTTTGCAAAGGATAAAGAGATAAATTCTCCAGAGAACTCAACAAAATTTTCCAAATTAAACCCAACATACCTTGATACTTTGTGACTTCAATGTGAATGTAAGAATAGTTGAGGTTGATAAATATTTTTGTTGTTCAGTCATTTCAGCTGTGTCTGTTTCTATGTGGCCCCATTTAGGGTTTTCTTGGCAAAGATACTGGAGTGGTTTGCCTTTTCCTTTTCCAGCTCATTTTACAAATGGGGAAACAGAGACAAACAGATAAAGTGACTTGCCCAGGGTCACATGGCTAGTAAGTGTCTGAGGCCAGATTTGAATTCAGGGAGATGAGTCCTGACTCCAGGTCCAGCACTCTATCTATTCTGCCACCAAGTTGCTCCCAAGGGGAAAAAAATAGATCAGAAATAAAGAATGGGAGGCCAAAGACTTGTAGAATGTACGGAAGCTTTACACTACTAGATCATGAATACTTTACATAGAATCAGAAGAAATTGGGTATGTTGAATACTGAATAACATCACAAAAATGAAATGATTACATTTTAGCATACAGAAAAACAGTTGGTACTAATGTGGGAGTTATTTCTGAATCATCTGTCTGTTGAAGCAAGAAATCAAGATTAATCCAAAGCTATAAGAAAGAATAAAAAGGAAAAAGATATGCAATGAAAACAACTCAATCTTGACCTATTTGGAGAAGCAATTAAGGATTATAAAAAATGGGATGTAGATGAAAGAAAGGAGAGAGACACAATAATAGTAATTCCATTCAGAAGTTCAACTGATGCGATCAGTTTCAAGAAGGAGACCAAGAGGGTCTCAAAAGCACCTCAGTCCATTTTTACATACATATGATGGCTGAGGGGTAATGGCAGTTTAGAATGTAAATTTGTTTTTAAAATTGTACTTTGAAAGATGAGCATCATTGCCTCATAAATTAGAGAGAGTTGAGTTAAACCAATTTAATTAAAGCTTTGTGAGACAACATCCAGAGAGATGTGAGAAAACCATCCAGAGATAATTCTTCAAAGAGAACCCTTAACTTAATATTTAAGTAGAAAAGTGTTGCTAAGCACTTAATACAAGTGCTTCTCCTTTTTAGAAAGGGAATCTCTCCAAACTATGGTTGCATTGTCAGCTTCAGTATCTAATGCACATAAATAGATGCAATCCCATACTATGGCCCCCTAATTGACCTCCCTGCTTCAAGTCTCTCCTCTCTCCATTTCATCCTTCACATAGCTGCCAAAATAATTTTCCAAATCAAACTATGTCATTCCCTTACTCAACAAATTCCATGACTTCTGATCCCCCAGGATCAAATATAAACTTCCCTGTCTGGCATTTCAAGTCCTTCCCAAATTGATCACAACTCACCTTTCCTGTCTTACTGTACGTTACTCTGATCCAGTCAAATTCACCTTTTTGCTGTACTCCATCCACTGTACTCTACCTCCCATTGCCTTTGAACTAGATGTCCCCATGTCTGAAATGCATCCTTCCAATACCTCTATATTTCAGGATTACTGGTTTTCTTAAATACCCAGCTCAAGCATCACCATCTATATAAGACCTTCCCTGATCTCTCTTCTAATTTGCACTCCCCTATCCCTCAGAAGATAATGTCTTCCCACCCAAATCACCTTGTATCTATTTTGTATGTGTCTGTATAGGAGCATATTTCTTCCAGATAGACTGTAACATTTTGTGAACAAAGACTATTTTCACTTTTTGTATTTTTATCCTCAGTAGCTAGTATAGTGCCTACCACATAGTAGGGAAAAGGGAAGGTGATAAACATTTATATAGCAACTAATACATGCCAGGCACTGTGCTAAGCATTTTTATACAAATATTATCTCATTGGATCCTCCCAACAACTCTGAAAAGTAGGTGCTATTGTTATCCCCATTTTGCAGATGAGGAAAGTGAGGTAGATAGAAATTAAATGACTTAGGTATCTGGTAAGTGTCTAGGCTGGATTTGCTCTAAGGTCTTTTTGATTCTAGGTATATTGATTTATTTAATAAATATTTATTGATTGACATAGAAAAAAATACCCAGGACAGAACCTTTGGTGATGCAAGCAGAGGAGATTATATAAGTAGAGGGCATTATATAAGCAGAAGAAGAATCAGATATTAATAACATATAAGCCAAAAGGAGAAAAAAGAGTTTCTAGGAGAATTGGGTGGCCAAAGGTTTTAAAAGTATAGAATGATCAAGAAATTTGAAGATTGAGAAAGAATTCAGGATTTT
This sequence comes from Notamacropus eugenii, assembly GCF_028372415.1. Lineage (NCBI taxonomy): Eukaryota > Metazoa > Chordata > Mammalia > Diprotodontia > Macropodidae > Notamacropus > Notamacropus eugenii. Next base: position 297,144,245 of record NC_092876.1, on the reverse strand, counting down.
CTAATGAAGAGATTATTTATAATCTTTTAGAGAGCAAAAGATGACCATGAAGGACATATTTAGAAGGGTCAAAGCCTGGGGAAGAAAGAAAAGAATCAAAGGTTGTCATCAGGGAGGGATATGTTTCCAGCATTCTGGATAATAAAGATGTCATAGTTAAGGGTAATAAATAGGTCTCTGATGTGGCTACTTCTATTGGGAATGATGTATAGTAGATATGGAGGTCATAGAAACTGAAGAGTGATAAAGTAGGAGAACAAATATTCAAAGGATTATCAGTGTGAATATTGACCTCCACCAAGGTGAGGGCAGGATTTGAACAAGGAGCAGAACACAGGATGCATTGAGAAAAGCAGAATGATTTGGGTTTCAGTAGATGACTGATAAGAATGTGGACAGCATATATAAATGGAGACCTCTTTCAAAGAAGAGAGGTTGCAGGTGAGTCTGGAAATGACATGGGAGAACAAGGAACAGGTTTTCTCTTCTTCCTGCTGGTGCCTGGTGTCATGGGATTGAGAGAAAGCAGGCAGTCCTAGAAAGGCTAGCAATAAATGAGTTTATTTTGTGTTTCCCCTGAGTGCCAAGAGATGGAAAGAGGGTGAGAGAAATCAAGTAGAATAAAGGAAGTGTTTGTTAGTAAGAGGGGATCCAGAGGGTATAGTTGAGGGGATACATCTGAGCCAAATAGAGATGAGAAAACAATAAAGCAAAGAGTTTAACTTATTGCATGGCAACTCTGAATCCCAGAGTTTTGAGGAGTGGAAGGCAAGAATTTGTCAGTCATAGAGCAGAGAACAGAAACAGCCATGATAACTAGCATTTATGTAGCACTTTTAAGAGTTGCAAAGCATTTCACAAATATCTCATTTTATCTTTGCAACAAACCCAGGAGTGGGCAGAGGTAGGTCGTATTATTATACAAAATATGCTGAAGCTTTTGGGATAAGTTAGCACTGTAATTACATTTAGAAGGCTGCAATGAAGAGGCCTCTGCAGTTAGGTGGTGCAGTGGAAAGAATGCTGGGCCTGGATTCAGGAAGGACTGAGTTCAAATCTGGCCTCTGGGTAAGTCATTTAGTTTCAGTTTGTCTCAGTTTCCTCAACTGTAAAGTGGGAAAAATAAATAATATATACTTCTCAGGGTTGATGTGAGGCTCAAATAAGATAAAATTTGTAAAACTGTTTAGCATAGTGCCTGGTACACAGTAGGTGCTATGTAAGTGTTTATTCTTTCCACCAATTAGGATCTCCCAGATAAAGTCCCTATATAAGTTCATAGATTTAAAGCTGGAAAGATTGCCTTCAAAATCACATCCAACTCTTTCATTTTACAGATGAGGATGTAGAAGTCTAAAGAGGATAAGTGACTTACCCAGGGTCATATAGCTGGTAGGGATCAGAGTGTAGATAGTAATGGGTGGAAGGCCCTACAAGTAGGAAAGTAGGTTTCTACAGTTGTGTTTCTTTACTCTCTATATACAGATGAGTTTCTTTATTCAACTCCAGCAGTAATAGGAAGGTCCTTGGTAATGCTCATAAGGAGGGAGTACCATACAGATAAAATCACAGATCCACTGAAGTATTAAATTATCAAAGCATCCCCATAATAGCTCTGTGAGGGAGGGTAAGTGCTCTTATCTCCATATTATTGAAAAGGTACATAGGTTAAATGACTCACTCAAGGTCCCATAGCTTGTGACCTTAGTGGCAGAGTCTGGTTTGTTCCCATCCTTAACTTCCTACTAAATCATGTAGCATCGGATTCTGCTATAACCTAACACAGGCTAACTCAGTAGATTTTTGAGGATTGTGTCTTTATGATGTCAAATATCACTAGTCAAAGAGCATGCATCCAACTCAGGCATCTGTCCTCTCAGAGACAAAATAGTCAATTGATTTTAAAGTATTGTCATGGCATTATGGAATTGCTGCACTCTTGATGAGGTAAAATAAAGCACCGCAGTTTGGCTGTACTAGTAATGATGGGTGATCAGATACTTCTTTATTTAAAAAAAAATTAAAATAATTATGTTTTTAATAAGCATGAACCTAGTCAGACACTTTATTTTTATTGTATTTTTCTATTTATGAACTTAGCCAACATCAAATGGAACATTTCAATATACAAAGGAGAGAAAAAAGATTGTATATGAAATTGTTACCTATTAGGTGATATATGTGTATGTTTATTTAAAAGAATAAATACCAAACTAGCCCTACTTGTCTATGTCATCATCCCAATGTCCTTTGACTTTCTTCCATATATTTTAAATCCTTCATGAACCTTCTTTTTTTGAATCACCATCATTACTTACCTGCTCTCTTTTCCCATAGAGAACCTTCTCTCCTAAAAAGAAATGAAAGTCCTCCCTTATAACAAATAAGTATACTGAAGCAAAATAAATTTCACATATTGGCTCGATCTGAAAATGTATGCCTCATTCAGCACCTCTAGACCATCACCTTTGGGCTGAAGGCTGGAAAATGTGCTTCATCTTCAGTCAGAATGCTGATCATTTGCTGCATTGATCTGTTTGTCTTCCTTTACATTGTTGTGATCACTATATAAATTGTTCCTTTGGTTTTACTAAATTCACACTGTCTGTTTTTACTTTGTAGCATAGCTTGAGACCTGGTGTTGTTTGTCCTGCTTTCCACTTTTAAAATCTATTCCCTTGATTCTCTGCCCTTTGTCCTTATTTCTCATTATAGAAGCTGTCTCTTCTCCTGTAGGAGTGTTATTCAGTGGGACTCCCTCCCACCACAGAACTGTGATTTCTCTTTTTCTTTCTCCATTTTTCAGTCCCTCCCTTTCCCACCTCATCTACTCTCTTATTCTTATAGGAGTTATTTTTCCTCCATCTCATTTTCATGTTTATTTTCTCTCATTCCACCCTGTTATGCTCCCACACAATCTGATAGCTTAATCCCCTCTAAGCTTCCTTGTACCTCTCTCCTCCCCTACCCTCCACCCCCATCCCTGTCCCAGTCCATGGTAATCTCTTTATGGTCCTTCTACTATTATTTTCTAGGTCCCTCCCTTACTTTTTCCCTGGAATAATTTATTTCATTATTTGAAACTGTTTTTGTACTCTGTACTTGTTTACCTTCCTTGCATTTCTATTGTCTGAGATGTTTGCAATGCAAACAATGTGTTCATGTATGATGTTTTTATAGAATACTTCAAAGTCTTCTCTTTTATTGACTATCCATCTTTTCTTCACTGATTATTAGTTTCAGTTTTGTAGGTTATGTCATGATGCCTTGAATCTTGAACTCCTTTGCTCTTTGAAACACATTATTTGAATCCGCTTTTTTTATTTTTTCTTCATATTTTTTTTATTTTCAGTGTTCTACAATCACTACCATATAACTTATAATTTTTCCTCCTCCCGTTCCTTTCCCTCTTCCTTCCCCCTTCCTACCCAAGTTGGCATACAACTTTATATAGGTTCTACACATATATTCCTATTAAATATCTTTTCACCATAGTCATGTTGCATCAAAGAATTAAAATGAATGGGAGAAATCATATAACAAACCAAACTGTAATACAAAAGAAGATGATCTGCTACATTCTGGGATTGAATTCCATAGTCCTTTCTCTAGATGTGGAATGCATTTTTCCTTAAAAGACCATTGGGAATTTTTTTAAGTGTTTGCATTGCAATGAAATTCCAAGTCTACCAGAAGAAACTCTTGCACACTGTGGTCATTGCTGTGTACAAAGTTCTCCTGGTTCTGCTCCTTTCGCTGAGCATCAGATCATATGTCTTTCCAGGCCTCTCTGAAGTCTTCCTGTTCATCATTTCTTATAGCACAATAGTACTCCATTACATTCATGTACCATAATTTATTCAACCATTCCCCAATTGATGGGCATCCCCTTGTTTTCCAGTTTTTGACCACCACAACAAGTGCTGCTATAAATGTTTTTGTACATGTGGGACCCTTTTCCAAATTGCTCTCCAGAATGGTTGGATCAGCTCACAGCTCCACCAACAATGAATTAGTGTTCCAACTCTCCCACATCTTCTCCAACATTTATCATCTTCCTGTTCTGTCATGTTAGCTAATCTGATAGATGTAATGTGGTATCTCAGAGTTGGTTTGAATTACATCTCTCTAATCAATAGTGATTTAGAGCATTTTTTCATATGACTGTAGATATCTCTAATTTCTTCTTCTGAAAACTTTGACCATTTATCAATTGAGTTGAATACCTTTTGTAATTTCTGGTGGGTGAAGAATAATTTTGTGTCATTCAAAATTCCCTTCCTTTATATTTAAGTTTTTTAACTCCTGGCCATCGGAAAATTTACTGATTGTCAATGGAATTCTTTAATTTAATCTTTGTATGTCTTGGAATTTTCCACATAGAGTAATTTTCTGGAGATGATCTAGAGATTCTATTAACACTTTCTTTTCTGTATTCAGAAATTCTGAGCAGCTTTCTTGAATTCCTTCTTGGAAGATGATATTCAGGTTTTTTTGACTGGTCATGTTCTTCTGGGACATCTATAATCCTTAAGTTGTCTCTGTACATTCTGTCTTCATATTCAATATATTTTGTTTATATAGAGATCATATTTCCTTTTAATGTCACTGCTTTTTGCTTCTCTACTTCCAGATTGTCCTTTACTTACACATATTTGCATTTCCAATTAATTTTCTCTTTTCTGTTTCATTGGTGAGACTGACACCATGCTAGCTCAGTGTGCAGTGGATAGAGTACAGGACTTGGAGTCAGGAAGACCTGACCCCTACAGAGATTACTCTCATGCCCCCATGTCCAATATTGTCAGTCTCAGATTTATTGCCATGTAAAGTCATTTTCAGGGCAGCTAGATGGTACAGGGGGTAGAGTGCCATGCCTGGAGTCAGAAAGACTCACCTTCCTGAGTGTAACTCTGGCTTCAGACACTTACTACCTATGTGACCCTGTGAAAGTCACTTAACCCCATTTGCACCCATCTCTAAAATGAGCTGGAGAAGGAAATGGCAAACCACTCCAATACGTCTTCCAAGAAAACCCCAAATAGGATCACAAAGAGTTGAACGGGACTTACAAACGACTGAACAACAAACTCATTTTTATTTGTATAGATGCACTAGTTTTATATGACAAGTAGTGTAGAAAGGATTAAGGTACCCTTGGAGTCAAGAGGATCTGTGTACAAGGTCTATTTCTGACATATCCTGATTGTGTTGTCTTTGTCAAGTCACAACATCTCAGGTCTCTGGAATTTCACTGTGACTATAGTTGCAGAGAAGATACCCTTCTATAGTGGGGTTAGGGAATCCCTCATCCCCAATCTCCTATACCAGCGCAGAAAATGCATATTATTCCTTATGTTCATTTTATATCACTTCAAATAGATCTTTCCATATTTCTTCAAATTCTTTGCATTCCTTGTCCTGATACCAAAGGAATATTCTATTTTATTTTCATTTTGCAGTTTGCTCAGTCATCTCTAAATCTCTGGGTATGTGATTTGTTTTCAACTTTTTTCTCTCTCTGCAGTTCTAAATTGTATACTAATGGTTAGACCAATTCACAAGTCTACACAGTGAGTGAGTGTACTTATTTTCTTACATCTCTATTATATTTGCATATTTAAAGTGCATATCAGCAAAGGGAAATGAGATACTCATAGTGATGAATCTCTATCTAATGATATTTCAGGTAGCTTGACACTAGTATGGGAAAGATGTTTAGGGAAGGGAGGGCTTTCCTGGTGCCTCTCAAATCACCATATTGGGACTTTGTCCACACTATAAAGAGCTATGTACACAAGCAGAACTTATATTTATCACTTTGTTTTTGGCTGGAATGCCAACTGGTAAAAGATGCAGACCATACTGATTACTAAAGAGCAAGAATACTTGATTTGCTGATAATTTGCTGGGAACTGTCAGCACAGAAAAAATCCTTGATCATGGTGCTGATATGCTCAAGGTAACAGTTGTTTCAGGACCCACATATCAAAAGAAAATAAAGTTAGTAGAGAAAAAGGAATGGATTGTAGATGTAATCTAGATTTAGAATTGATAAGATTTGGAAATAGATCAAATATGGAGAACAAAGTAGAAAGAATAGTCAAAAGAATATGGTGATGCAGTTAAGAAACCTTGCTGACTGGAAGAATGGTGATACCCTCGACAGAAATAGAGAAATATGGGGAGGGGAAGGTTTAGGGGAAAAGATGATGTGTTTCATTTTCGATATGTTGAGTTGAAATACTTATATGGTATCAAGTGGAGATGTCTGGTGGATAGCTGTTGATACAGGACTACTCAGGAGATTGATTAGAACTAGATATATAGATCTGGGTGTCATCAGAATAGAGATGATGATTGAACCTATAGCTGCTGATGAGATTGCCAAATGACAGTTTATAGAAAGATAACAGAAGAAAGTATAGGACAGAACCTTGGGGAAAACCCATGGATGATGGATGATCTATCAAAAGCAATTGAACAGTAGTCAGAGGTAGTACGAGAACCAGGAGAAAGTGGTATCACAAAAGTTAAGGAAGGAGAAAAAATATAAGGGGAGGAAGTGGCCAACAGTGTAGAAAGCTGAATAAAGATCAAGAAAAATGAGGATAAAAAAAGTTTCAGATTTAGTATCAGAAAATCACTGATAACTTTGGATAGAGTAATTTCAGTTGAATGGAGTCTGAAGTCAAATTGCAAGGGGTTGAGAAAAATGAGTTTCAGATATGGAAATTAGAGCAGTGAATATTGACAGCCTTGGCTAGTTGAACCCATAAAGAAGATAAATCTTAGCTTCATATTGAGCTTTCAGACCAGCTCTTTCCTTAACAGCTCCTCTTTGTTATAATACTCTTAAGATTTTACTCTTTCTCAATAGCTTCAGAATCACAGAATTATAGAATTTGAGCGGAGAGGGAACTAAGTAACTGCCTTGTCCAATTGATATCAAGAAAAAAAATCCTCCATATATCATACCTGAAAAGTAGCCATTCATTTTTTTAAATGTCTATTTATTTATTTTTAGTTTTCAACATTCACTTCCACAAAATTTTGAGTTCCAAATTTTCTCCCTATCTGTCCCCTCCCCCACCCCAAAATGCCATGCATTTTGATTACCCCTCCTCCCAATCTGCCCTCCCTTCTAACAACACCCCTCCCTTCCCTTATGCCCACCTTCTCTCTTGTCTTTCAAGGCAAGATGAATTTCTATACCCCATTACCTGTACTTCTTATTTCCCAGTTGTATGCAAAAACAGTTCTCAACATTTGTTTCTAAAACTTTGAATTTCTCTTCCTTCCTCTCTCCCTACCCATCCCTACTGGGAAGGCAAGCAATTCAATATAGACTATATATGTATAGTTTTGCAAATGACTTCCATAATAGTCATGTTGTATAAGACTAACTATATTTCCCTCCATCCTATTCTGCCCCCCATTTATTCTATTCTCTCTTTTGACCTTGTCCCTCCCCAAAAGTGTTTACTTCTAATTGTTCCCTCCTCCCATTTGCCCTCCCTTCCATCATTTCCCCCACTCTGCTTATCCCCTTCTCCCTTGTACTCCTGTAGTGTAAGCTAGATTTTCATACCAAATTGAGTGTGCATGTTATTCCTTCCTTAAGCCAAATGTAATGAGAGTAAGCTTCGTTTTTTTCCCTCTCACCTACCCCCTTTCCTCTCCATTGGAAAAGCTTTTTCTTGTCTGTTTTATGAGAGATAATTTGCCACATTCCATATCTCCCTTTCTCCTCCCAATATATTCCTCTCTCACTCCTTAATTTTATTTTTTTAGATATGATCCATTCCTATTCAACTCACCCTGTGCTCGCTGTCTACATGTATATATATATATATACATATATATATATGTATATATATATATATATGTATGTATGTGTGTGTGTGTGTGTGTGTGTACAATCCCTCCAACTACCCAAATACTAAGAAAAGTTTCAAGAGCTACAAATACTATCTTTTCATGTAGTAGTGTAAACAGTTCAACTTTAGTAAGTCCCTTCTGCTTTTTCATTTCCTGTTTATCTTTTCATGCTTCTCTTGATTCTTGTGTTTGAAAGTCAAATTTTCTATTCAGCTCTGGTCTGTTCCTCAATAATGCTTGAAAGTTCTCTATTTCATTGAAAGACCATTTTTTTCCCCTGAAGTATTATACTCAGTTTTGCTAGGTAAGTGATTCTTGGTTTTAGTCCTAGTTCCTTTGGCTTCTGGAATATAATATTCCAAGCCTTCAATCCCTTCATGTAGAAGCTGCTAGATTTTTGTTATCTTAATTGTATTTCCACAATACTTGAATTGTTTCTGGCTGCTTGCAATATTTTCTCCTTGACCTGAGAACTCTGGAATTTGGCTACAATATTCCTAGGAGTTTCTCTTTTTGAATCTCAAGAGGTGATCAGTGGATTCTTTCAATATTTATGTTGCCCTCTGTTTTGAGAATATCAGGGCAGTTTTCCTTGATAATTTCATGAAAGATGATACCTAGACTCTTTTTTTGATCCTGGTTTTCAGGTAGTCCCATAATTTTTAAATTGTCTGTCCTGGATCTATTTTCCAGGTCAGTTGTTTTTCCAATGAGATGTTTCACATTATCTTCCATTTTTTCATTCTTTTGGTTTTGTTTTGTAATTTCTTGGTTTCTCATAAAGTCATTAGCTTCCATCTGCTCCATTCTAATTTTTAAAGAACTATTTTCTTCATGGAGCTTTAGAACCTCCTTTTCCATTGGGCTAATTCTGCTTGTGAAAGTATTCTTCACCTCACTGGCTTTTTGGACCTCTTTTGCCAATTGAGTTAGCCTATTTTTAAAGGAGTTATTTTTCTTCAACATTTTTTTGGGGGTCTCCTTTAGCAAGCTATTGACTCACTTTTCAAGATTTTTTTGCATCACTCTTATTTCTCTTCCCAGTTCTTCCTCCACCTTTCTTACTTGATTTTCAAAATCCTTTTTGAGCTCTTCCATGGCCTGAGACTATTGCATATTTATTTGGAGGCCTCTGATGGTAAGCATTGTTCTTCCTCATTGAAAGGATGGAAGAAATTATCTGTTCACCAAGAAAGTAACTTTCTATAGTCTTAATTTTTTTCCCCTTTTTTGGGCATTTTTCCAGCCAGTTACTTGACTTTTGAGTCCGTTGTCAAGAGGATGGTATGCTCTGGGGACCTGTAAGTTCTCAGTTCCTCCAAGGTGGCACAATCAAGGGGAGAGGAGTTTACTCCTTTCCTGGCCTGTGCTCTGGTCTGGGAGCTACCAAAGCTTTTCTGCCCAAGATCTGCAAGTAGAATTCCCTTTCCAGAGCCTCTACCAGCTCCACCATGCCAATCAGCACTCTTTCTCAGCTCTGGGCTGACACTCAGGACTGAGACCCAGATTGGAACATCAGTTCCCCCAGGGGTTTTAGGAGGAGGGCTCCAAAAATGGATGTTGCTGCTGCTGCCACTGCCACCTCTGCTGCTGCTGCTGCCATTGCTGCCACTGCCTGGGCCCAGGGCTAGGGTAGGACCCTGTTCCCATCTCACAAAGGTGAAAAAGCTTTCTCACTGACCTTTGAAGCTGTTTTTGGCATTTGTGGGTTGAGGGATCTGAGAACTGCTGCTGCTGCTGGTGATTCTACCCCTGAGGCCTGTTCCAGTCCCATTCCTGCTGGCGCCCAGCAACCAAGGCTGGGCTGGGCTCTGTGGGCTACACTATGCTCCATGCCCCATGCAATAAAACCTTTCCTGTTGATTTTCCAGGCTACCTTGGGCTGATTTCCTCTTTCACTCTGTTGTTTTGTGGTTTCTTCTGCTGTAGAATTTGCTTTTTTTATGGGTATTTTATGGGCTGTGGGGGAAGAGCTAGAGTATGTGGGTCTTTCTGCTCTGCCATCTTGGCTCTGCCCCACCCCCCATTCATTCTTTTCTTAAAGCCTTCTAGTGAGAGAAAACCTAATACCTTGTAGAGAGAAGAAAACTCAAAATAGTCATTATCATTTTTGATCAGGAATTCAGCTAAAGACATATAAACCAAAGCAGATAAAAAGTTCTAACTTAGCAAAGAGGAGTTCATAGAAAGAGAAGAAAATAGCATCTATGTTAAATTTCTTTCTTAGCTTGTTTGTTTTCATAAAGAGGTTGTAGACCTTGCTTATTATGAACCCTAAAACTAAGTTTAGAAGGAGCTGAATGTATAATGTCAAAAATTAGAGAATTCAGCGTTATGTAGTGCGCTAATGCGTTGCTTGGCCAACCTTTGCAAACAGTGCTGTTTATAGATCCCTGGCTAATCTCCAAAGGTGGAGTCTAGACTTGTTCCATTTGCTACATTTGTAATTTAGTCTTTTGGCAAAATGAGAGAAAATTCAAGGAGCCGTTATACACATCAAGAGTATCCACTTGGCTATTCAGGGCTTCCCATTTCAGAAGCGATGAAGTGACAATAATATGAGACAATTTATGTATTTCAAAATTCCCTTTTGGGGGTGGGGAGCAATTCACATGTTAACCTACTCTTTGTGGTATGTGAGGGAGTGACTGTCCCATCTGTCAATTGACTGTCTTTCTAACCACAAAACTATAGTACCAAGATATGCAGTTAAAAGAAACACAATTCTGGATACAATTCATTAAAATTAAATGTGTCGCTTCTTACATTTGAAAATACAATTTTCAGAAGGATGATGAAAATGCTTTTTCCTTATATTCTGTTATCATTGCTCCTGCTGTCTCAAAATTGACAGTCTTGACTTTTAAAGGACATTTGGCATCCTTACGCACAGAATTCAAATTCACAAGCTTCAGAGTCAGAAAAAAAAAAAAGAAAGAAAATACATGCTCTGGGAGGAGCAAGATTATAGAGAAGAGTCCTGGCCTCTGAGAAAATGCCACTTTCCTGGGTGCCGTGCCTGGCTGAACATTGACTCACTTAAGGGAAACCGAATCGACCCACAGCTGAGGCTTTAAAAGGCTTTGTTCTGGATGCTGTTATAAATGAAAGTTACTGTGGGCTGCCTTTTCAGAGTGATATTATAGTGGCACTTTCTTCCACCTGGTGACAGAACTGGAAAGGACTCACTCTGGCCACCAGGTTGGTAGTGGCAGGAGGGAAGAGGGAGCAAAAGATTCATTCCCTGCTTTCCTTCAGATAAGCGAGCAGAGGCAGGTGAGAACTTGGTCCACTTCACTCTTCCCCACCCCCATTTTCAGCTCTGATCATTGCTTCCCAATCCCAGGTCTGCTCACATTCAGAAGCACCATAGTAAATACTTAATAAATGTTTGTTGAAATGAAATGGAAATGGCATTTCTCTACTACTACACTCCCCATCCAGACATAGATGAAGTAAACAATTGAAGAAAATCATTATGGGGAAGGAAATAATAAAATAACCATCCTTTTCTATTTTGAAGTCTTGGCAAAAATCCATAGCATATAGCAATATACATCCGTGAGAGGCTTTATAGAAGAACCCATAGCATAGCACTCTTGGAGTTAAGAAGACCTGAGTTCAAATCCCAATGCTGACATCTATTTGTGACAGGGAAAAAGTCATTTCCTGTCCTTGAGCCTCTTTCCTTATAACAGCACCTACCTTAGGGGCTTGTCATGAGATTCCAGTTGAGATAATGGGGTACAGTGCAGAGAGCTCTCTAGGTCTTAAGTTACTTCATTTAAAGTAAAACAAAAACTTAAAAAAACCATTAAAATAAAAAAAAAACTTTAAGAGAAAATTTTTATTATTAATTTATTTTTTTCAGTTTTCTACAATCACTTCTATAAGTCTTCGATTTTCTCCGCCTTCCTCTCTCCTCCCTCCCTGAGATGGTGTGCAATCTTATATAGATTCTACACATACATTATTATTAAATACATTTTCACATTGGTCATGTTGCATAGAAGAATTAAAACAAATGTGAGAATTAAAACAAATGAGAAAAACCAAACCAAACCGAACCAAAACAAAACATAATTTTTAAAAAATGGATCAGATGGGTTCTAACATCAGCTCTACAATGTGTGAAGCACTTTGCAAAGTGAAAGTGCTATATGAATATCATTTATCATTATCAATGACTTTCTAGTTTGCTTTTTACCAGAAGCTCACTAAAAGATGGGATTGTGCCATTCTGCATGATCTCTAAAGTATTCTTTATTATAACTATCACCATTAACAACTGTTTTTAAGTGTCTACTGTGTGCACCCACTGTGTGCAGTAAGCACATAGTCAGCATTTTATCTTACTGAGTCTAATTCTTCTTCATAAATTGGGGTAAGGGAAGCTTGGGGAATAGAGCAATATGGTTTAGGGAAGACGTTTCTGGTAAATCTTAACAGGGGCAGTTTTTGTGTATCTCCCTTGGCTTCAAGAGAAGGAATTCGGATTCTTTCTATGTGTGTGGTTGACCCTGACTGCATATGTTTTTATTGGGGATAAAGTAGAGTCAATGTGATCAATGGGTAGTGTCTAGGGTCTAGATAAGTGGTGATGTTCTCATGTTTGTCTTTGTTGTAGGGCTGCTCCTAGTCTTTTATGAACAAGACCAGGGCAAGCCCATACGTTGGCAGCATATATCACCACTTGCTCAGGGTGGTTATGAGGACAGTCGAAAGATTTCACTTCCCTGATGCCCCATTCCCCCACTTCCAAAACAACCACCACCACCACCAACTACAACTTCTGCTGCCAAACCTTTATCACTGGCCTAAATTTCCTATATTCATCATGGCTTTCGGTTAAGGCACCAGTCACTGTTGAAATACAAATATGTTATCTGTAGCAGTGACACACTGTCATTATCATCCATTAACATCTGAGCTCAAATGACTTTATCAGATGAGCTAAGAGAGAGCCGGGTCCTGCAGTAATTGGACCCAGAGCAAGGGCAGTTTAATGGTAGAGAAGAGGAAGCAAATATCTAGAGCATGGGTTCAGCTGGGGAAGAGGTAGACCTGGGTGAGGGCCAGAGCTGAAGCCCCTGGGTGGATGGGAGCCGTGTGAGAGTACTGAGTGCTTAGCAGCTAGGTGGTGGTAGGAGCTCCTTTCCCCAATGTTGATATTTAACTGCGTGCACGCCATTGTACCGAACATTGTACTGAACAGATGAGAAACAGTATGCACCACCCAATAACAATAATAATGACACTTGTGTGATATTTGAAGGTTGGCAGTGCACTTTATGTTATCTTATTTGCCCCTCACAATAACTTTATGTGGTAGGCATTAATATTATCTTCATTTTTACAGATTAAGAAACTGAGGGAGGAGCTATTAAATGGTTTGCCCAGGATCACTTTGCTACTGGGTATCTGAGGTACAGTTCAAGCCCAGGATTTCCTGGCTCCAAGTTCAGGGTTCTAGCCGCGATGCTGTATTGCCTCACAAGGTGTATTCAAAAGAATATCAAGATACAAACACAGAGCACAGATAAGATAAAACAGCAAAGCCATTGATTCCATTCAATATTAATAATTTACTACTGCTGCTGCTGCTGCTGCTACCACTACCACTTCTATGAGAAACATTTGTATAGTGTCCTACTAGGAATATTTAGAAATATTCCACCATTTGATCCTCACAACAACCCTGGGAAGTAAGTGTTCTTATTATCGCCTTAATTTTTATAGATGAGGAAACTAAGGCGAAATGAGGTAAATGGATTTGCCCAACATGATATAAGTAGCAAGTATCTAAGGCTGGATTTGAATTTGGGTCTTACTGAGTCCAGGTCTAGCACTCTGGTGCCACCTAGCTGCCTACATTCACACACACGCATGTATACATATGTGTGTGTATATATACATACACATACATGTATGTATGCACGTGTGTGTATACACACACACACATATATGTATTTATATAGTCCTTTATGTTTTGCAGAATTCTTTCCTCACAGCACCCTTCTAGGCAGGTAGGGCAAGGATTATTATCCCCATTGTACAGATGTGAAAAGTGAGGCTGAGAGAAATTAAATGGTTTGCTCATGATAACATAGCTAGGAAGTATAAAAACCAGAATCCAAAACTCTCTGGGCACTGAATATAATGCTTTTTAAAAAAAATTCCACACTGTCCTTGCCATGAATTAATGGTATTTTTCTATGTTAGATGCTATGAGTAACAAAAGGGAAATGTTATACTTGAGCCCTGCCTCAGGGAGCTTGCACTGTTCTTGGGCAGCAAGAAGTACACTCATAATAATAAGAATACATTAACTCACTGACAAAATGAGTGATACAGACTGTTGTGGAAGTTCAGAAAAGACAGGCGTTGGACCAAGCAGGCATAGGGAAGAAAAGATAGGAAGGAGAGAAAGAAGGAAGAAAGTGAGGAGGGAGGAAGGAAGGAAACCTGACTTGAACTAGATCTTGAGGAGTGCCTGTGATTTGTATGGAATAAGGAGATGGGAGAGTATTTAAGGTAGGGAAAAACAACAGCCCTAAGTCAGTAACTATAATGGCATATTTTTGGGACATTAAGGAGACTAACCAAACTGGAACAGTTATATTAGAAATTTTATATATATATATATCTAGATCTAGATATAATAGAGATAAGGCTAGACAGCATACCTTTGCACCCACTGCTCCCTATTCCTTGAATATCTTCCTCACTCTCTTTACTAAATCCTACCAGTCCTTTCAAGCCCATCTCAAATGTCTTCTCCTTCATGAAGCCTTCTCCCTCCAATACTCCCACATTCAGTAATCACCTTTTTTTTTGCTTTTGGATTTCATATAACACTTTTTTTGGTTACGTTTTCCAAGCTAATTTATCATACGTTATTATAGACTCTAGCAATGTATATCATTGCCTACAAGTTCTAATGGTTAGGCCAATTTGTAGTTTTTAATCCCTGTACTAGAATAACAGCTCCTTGAGAACAGGGAAAATTCTTTGCTGTTTTTTTCCCTTTTCATTCTGCAAATATATACTAAGTTCTGTACTAAGTACAACTAGACCATAAACTTCCTGAGGGCAAGGCCTGAGCCTAACCTCAATCTCCTAAAATGGATAGACAGTTGTAACAAAACTCATTTCCTCAGGGAGTTTCTTGACTAGCAATGCCTAGCACATTAGTCTCCTCACAGTAAACTCTTCGTAACTTTGCTGAACTGAGTTGAGATAAGATTGTAGAAGACACTAGAAAAAGACTCTGGAGTTTGGATTTTATCCCAAGGACAATGAGAAACTACCAAAGATTTTGAGCTAGGGAGAGGGATGACAGAAACGACATTCCTGGAAGAGTAATCTGACAGCACTATAGAGGATAAATTGGAGAAGGGGGAAACTAGAAGCAGGGAGAGGAGTTCAGATTTGCAGTAATTCGGTTGTGAGATGATAAAGGCCCACACTGAGGTAGAGGCGGATGGAACAGAAAGGAAAAGATACAAGATATGCCTTGAAAGTGGATATGTGACAGAAAGACCTTTCTCTTATCTCTGTAGGAATTGCCTTTATTAGGTGAAAGCTGTTTTTCTATGGTAACATTGTAATGAGACCTCCTGCTCTAGTGGTAAGAGCCTCAAACTTTTAATAGGAAACCGGTTTGCATCCAGGCTCTGAAACTTTCCACTTGGGCAACCTTGGGCCCATCTATTCCCCCTTTTAAGTTGTTTCCTCATCTGTAAAATGGTATTAATGCCATGTACCTTACTTCAGAGGATTGTTCTTAGGATTAAATTTAGTTGAATTGATATATCTTGATCCTGAGAGGGCTATTAAATGAATACTGGCTCTAGACTGACTGATGCTGTTGCCCCCAGGGGCATAAGGGCCTAGAATGGACTAGGCTGAGTGCTAGTAAAAATAACTACAAAGTAAACTCCTTGAGGGTAGGGAATGCTACATAATTTTGTCTTTGTGTCTTCATTATTTTATCTTTATATCATCATACTCTTTGTACACATGATACCTAGTAATCAGATTAGCTTCTTTCTAGAGTCTTTCTCTCGCTTTAGGAATCTGATGAGAATCTGGAACCCATGTCTTCTTTCTTAAAGGTGTTGCCAACTTCATCCCTCATGTAGGTGAGGAATGTCAAGTCATCACTTTCCACCAATGAGAAGTGTCTTATACAAATGGGCTGGGTTATGCATTTAGTTCATGGCCATTGAGTTGAATTGAACAGCTGTGAAAGAGATAAACTTTACAGTGAGGGGAAGAAGCAGCCTACATAACTGGCTAGACATAGAGAAATGGGTCAAAGGCATAATAGAACTTCTAAGTAGCAGATCTGTAGAAACTTCTAAGAAGACAAACATAGAATCAGTGCAAGATTGTGAAAAGCTTAGGGGAAAAACATTTGGAACCAGATAGAGAAATGTCTTTCTCAAGCAGGTGCTCCCTACCCATTGATAACATTAGGAAATAGATTCTCCAAGGAACTAAGAAGTCCAATAACGGAGGCAGAACTAGGAATTTTTGTTCTTGGGGCAAGAATAAGAAATGGTAACACCTCAGTTAGTATGTATGTGGAGTAGGACAGAGGCCTCAGAACACCGTTGTTAAAGGCTTGGGGAAGAGCTCACCCTGTGAATTTTCTGGGAGCTTCCAATTCAATCCAGACAGCCTATGTAATAAGCAAGTAGTGTGCTCACTCTAACTACACAGTAAAGGCCAAAATAACTCCCTACCCTCAAGGAGCTTTATATTCTGATAGGGGAGACAGACATATAGAGAGAGGCAGAAGCAAGATGCATACAAAATAAAGAGAAATTAACCTTAGAAAGTTACCTATAGCATCCTGGGGCCCTAAAAAAGGCCTCCCTGCAGAAGATGGGATTGCACTAAGTCTCAAAAAGGATCATGTGATCTGGGAGCACATTCCAAGCACGAGGAAAACCAGTACAAAGATATGTAGGCAAGAGATAGAACGTTGTGTTTGAGGACTTACAATTCAGCTGAGATGGCTAAGAGTAGGCAGAGGGGAGTAAAAGTATAATAAGCCTGGAAAGGTAGGAAAGGTCTAGGCTTTAAATTTCAAACAAAGGACTCTATATTTGTTCCTGGAGCTAATAGGGAGTTACTGGAATTTATTGACTGGGGGGCAGGGGTGGTGACATGGACAGATCCACACTTTAGGAAAATTTCTTTGACAGTTGTATGGAGGATGGATTGGATTGGGAAGTGACTAGAGACAGGAAGGATAATTAGAAACCTATTGTAATAGTGTGAGTGAGATGTGATGAGACCCTTAAAGTTGCACTAAGATCTTTTGGGACACCCTGTATATATAAGAGATTTTGTCAAGGTAGAATAATGAGAAACAACAAGTTTTAGTAACTAGATAAATGGGGTAGATGGAAATGTGAAGTCAAGGATAACACTGAGGTCACAACTCTGGGTGATTGAGAAGATGGTGGTACTCAAAATAGCAAGAGAGAAGTTCAGAAGAGGAATGAGCTTGCAACGGAAATAGGGAAGGGAGAATAAGCATATATATGGCACTGTGGTAAGCACCTGACAAATATTATCTCATTTTATCCTCACAACCCTGGGGGTGGAGGGTGAGGGAAGACTATTTTGCAGTTGAAGAAACTGAGGCAAACAGAGGCTAAATGACTTGTCCAGGGTCACACAGCTAGTAAGTATCTGGGGCCAGATTTGAAATTAGGTTTTCCTAATTCAAGGACCAGGGCTCTATCTACTTCCCCACTAGTCACATGCATACATACACCACACACACACACACACACACGCACACACAACTTATTGTTCTTTCCCATCTTAGAGCACCTTAGCTATTGTTTATTCTTCATTACCTACCCTCACTTAAATGGAGGATCTGGGAGGGACCTTTTAATGTCCAACCTTCACCTTCTTCAGAGGTAAAGAAGAGTCACAGAGGCAGGGAATACTAAGGACATGTGAGTTTTTACCCTGTTTTCTTTCTTCTAACTTAACCTCTCTCCTCCATATCTCTACTTGAGCAATCTTCCAAATGTGCTACTATGATCATGACACTCCTCACTGGGTCCCCATTGCCCTCCAAATCAAGCATAAAATGCCCATTCCAGCCTGGCATTCAAGGCCTTTTATGAAACAGCTCCAATGAGGACTGGTCCAGGTTTATTTCAGGCTGTATCCAGGCTGTGAAGGGCTTGAAATTCTGTGTTGAGGAGTTTGTATTTTATTACCTCAGTTTCCTCAACTATAAAACAGGGATCATAATAGCCACCACCTCACAGAGTTGTTGTGAGGATCAAATGAGATAACATCTGTAGTAAGGTGCTAAGTACAGAGCCTGATGAATAGTGAAAACTTACTTCTCTCCTGGGAGAGGCTCCCACAGAGAGCTACTGATGATTCTCGAGGAGAGTAACATGATGAGTTAATAGAGGTGTGGCATGGTTAGATTGTACTTTAGAAAAATTTTTTTCAACAGCTATATGGAGTATGGACTAGAGAAGGGAAAGACTCTTCCCTAATTAGAGGCATTCCAATTAGGAAGCAGCAGTCCAATCTGGAAAATAGTCTAGACAAAAGGTGATGAACACCTGAAGTAGGCAATGGTCATACAAGAAGAGATGCTATGGAGGCAGAATCTACAAGACCTGACAGTTGAATGAATTAGAGGAGATGAGAGGATGATATGAAGGTGTAAACCACAGTGACTCTAAGGATAGTGACATCATCAATAGAAATAGAGAAATTTTAAAGGGAAGATGGGTTTTCTGGTTAATGGAAGATAATGCTTTGTAGTTACTGTATTTGAGATATCTAAGGGCATCTGATTGGAGATGTCCAAGAGGAAATTGGTGCTTTAAGACTAGCTCAGAAAAGAAATATGATTGGTTATATAAGTTTGGAAGTCATCTGCAAAGAGAAAATAATTAAACTCATGGGAGCTCATGAGACCACTAAGAGGGTATAGAGACATAAGAGAGGACTGACCAGGACAGTATCTTGGGGCATTCCCATAGCTAGGGAATGAGATATGGATAAATGATCCAGCAAGAAAGACTGAAGAGTCATTAGACATGTAGGAAGAGAACCAGGAGTACATTGTGTCATGATAGATGAGGGACTACAGAACATTCAAGTAAAAGTTATGATCAACAGTGCCAAAAACAGCAGAGGGGACAAAAAGAATAAGAACTGACAAAAGGCATTAGACTTATCAATTAAGAGATTTTTGGTGACCTTTAAGAGAATGATTTCCCTTGAATGATAAGGTTAGAAAAGATTGTTAAGAGGATGAAACGCTAGAGTAGAGAAAGTGATGGCAAAGAATAAGAAGAGAAAGATATAGAGAAAAGAAAGAAATCCATAATTCAGTTGCCTCCTTTTACAAAGTTATCTTTGTTGACTTGGTGCTTGGTCATGTATAATCTGTCCAGGATATAGTTCTGGGAAGAAGAAGACTTAATATCCTTCTCTTCCTACCTTCTTTTTCTCTCCTTACCACTCCCTCCTTATCTGCATGCAGCCCCCATCTCTTCTTCCAAATCATAGTAGGTTAGTGTCAGTGCCAGGTTGTAAGAATGAGATTAATTCCCAAGTGATCCTCACAGAGCAGATGGAAAGCTTTACCCCCACTTTACATGTGGAGAAGTGAGCAACAGAAGAGTCTGTTATTTAGGTGGGATCTCCTAGTGTCAAGTATCAACTTAGAATCTATTTCTTTCTCTCTCTCTCTGCTTGTCCCCCCTCCTAGACATAAGAAGAAGGGATCTTGCTTCAGTAAGGCATTGTAGTAGTTCTACTTTGATGGTTCTTGGGTCCTTATTCCTAGATGAATCCATCCTTTTCATCTTCCCAGGATGAAAGGGAGGCTGTGAATGAAGTCTTCTCTGGGAGGCAGGGGAATTCCACACTTTCCCTTCATCCTTCCTCTGTGTCTAGGTACAGAGCATGGCACCAGAATGGAAATTAAAATATTGAGGGGTGCCCATTATTCTAATTCCCATCCTTATATTCCATTCAAGGTATTTGTTTGGATGGGAGGCACCTGTAATGACATACCTTGTGTTGCCAATGAAAAGATTGGTGCTTGATCTGAATTTCCCTAGATCCTAGAGGAGGGACAGAGTTGGAGAGCGACTAAGCCTCCCTTTTCTCTGTGCTCTCTCAATTTTGGAAACTAGAGGATAGTATCTGTTTTCCCAATGGAGAAATTCATGGAAGTCAATCTGTTCTCCCAACTGGAGATACTGTCTGTACCCTGTCACCAATGCATCACTGCCACTATCTGTATCCTGGTGTCACATCTCCCACTCTCCCCAGTTCAGCTCTAATCTTCTTCATTACATGCATGTAAATTAGCAATGTAGGCATTCCTTTATATTTCTTTCCCCAAGGAAAAGATCCAGTGACCAGGATTCTACTTCATAGTCTTTTTGCTTTGTTTTCCTTTTTATCAGCTTTAAATTAAAAACAAATAAAAAAACATAAACTTAACAAACATCAGATAAAATGAACATTTTCTAGTATAAAGTAAAACAGAAAAAAACAGCTTGCACATGAAACGACACTTCTGTTTTTCCTTTTATGAAAATACCAGAATTGAGTTGAAGCTTTGAAATGCAAACATAGGAGTCAAGAGAAAATTGGAAAAGAAAATCCATTGGAGCCTTTAGAAGGAGTTAACCAGTGACCAAAGGCTTATATTCTAACAGAGGGGGAAAAACAGATGTCTCTTCTGCCAAGCCGTCTTGACAAAGGAAATCTTTGGGTTAAGAGTCTGAGAACTTGGTTTTACTATTGAACCTGTGAGAATTAGGGCGAGCTGACTCTGTGAATAAGAAACTACGTGATAAAATCACTGAAAAAAGAGGGGAACTAGAAAGAACAGGTCTAGTGCCATTTGTATTTTTTTTACGCATCTAGATTATTTTCTAAAACAGCCTGTAATTTTGCAACTCCCTCACTGACATTATTTAGAAGGAATGAGATTGCTTTCAAACCCTTGTCCTCTACTAAAGTGTTACCCTAGCCATATCAAGTCATAAAGGTAACTCTGCACTCTTGAAAGTACTACCAACAGAGCACAAACATTGACAGATACAAGCAAATTTGAAAATTGAGCATGTGCTGTACAGTAGACTGACTGTTTTTTAGTCCAAACAGCTACCTGGCTAAGAGCAGAGGAACCCATTCCCACAAAATTGTCTACTAGTAAACCATGAGAGAATTTGCATTTTTCATAGATGGACAGCATGAACATACTGATGAAACTGGGGATGATTTAAATATTTAAGTAAATGCCTCCCTATAGTCAATAGCAAATTAGAAAAACAAACAACCCTTGTAAAATCTAAAAGAATATTGCAAGCTTATTTTAGAACCAGAAGGGCTCAGGAAAAGTTGGAAACCTTTATTTTAAATATTTTATTTTTCAAATAACATGTAGAAACAAATTTTAACATTTAAAAAGATTTTTTGAGGTTCAAATAATCTTCTTCCCTCCAATCTTCCCCCCTCCACTTGAGAAGGCAAGCAATTTGATATAGTTTATCCATGTACAGTCATACAAAACATATTTCCATATTAGTCATGTTGTAAAAGAAAACATAGACCTCATCCCCAAAGAAAAACCTCAAGAGAAATAAAGTAAAAAAAAAGTACACTGTGGCCTGCATTCAGACTCCACCAGTTCTTTCTCTAGAGGTAGAGAGCATTTTTCATCTTAAGTTCTTCAGAGTTGTCTTAGATCATTGTATCACTGAGAATAGGTAAGTTATTCACAGTTGTTCATTGCATAATATTGCCCTCGCTGTGTACAATGTTCTCCTGTTCACCTTGCTTTGCATCAGTTCATGTTAATCTATTAAGGTTTTTCTGAAAGCATACTGCTTGTCATTTCTTATAGCATATTCGTATTCCATTACTATCATATACCTCAACTTATTCAGCTATTCTCCAATTGATGGGCAGCTCCTCAATTTCCAATTTGGTTTTTTTTTTTTGGTTACCACAAAAAAGCTGCTATAAATATTTTTGTACTCATAGGTCCTTTTCCATTTTTCTTCTATTTTTGATCTCTTTGGGATACAGACTTACTAGAGGTATTGCTGGATCAAAAGGTATGTATGGTTTTATAGTCCTTTGGGCATAATTCCAAATTGCTTTCTAGAGTTTTTAGATCAATTCACAACTCTACCAATAGTACTTGAGTCTCCCAGTTTTCCTGCTTCGCCTCCAACATTTGTCATTTTCCTTTTCTGTCATGTTAGGTGTGAAGTGGTATTGTAGAGTTTCTTTGATTTGCATTTCTCAAATCATTAGTGATTTAGAGATTTCTTTATATGACTGCATATAGCTTGGATTACTTCATCTGAAAACTGCCTGTTCATATCCTTTGACCATTTATCAATTGAAGAATCACACATCCTTATAAATTTGACTCATTTCTTTGTATATTTGAGAAATGAGGCCTTTATCAGAGAAACTTGTAATTATTTTCAAAGGTATGATGACTGTGTATTTCCCTCCATTCTATTTTCCCTGTTTTACCTTCTCTCTCTTTCTTCTTTTACTCTGTCCTTCCTCAAAAGCATTTTGATTTTGGCCACTGCCTCCCCCAATCTGTCCTCCCTTCTATCAGTCACCCCTTCTCTTATCATCTTCTTCTCCTACTTCCCTATAGAGTAAGATAGATTTCTATGTCCAGCTGAGTGTGTATATTATTCTCTCTTTGAGACAATTCCAATGAGAGCAAGGTTCAAATATTATCTGCCATCCTTCCCATATTCCCCTCTACTGTGTAAGTTCTTTGATGCCTCTTTTATGTGAGATAATTTACGCTATTCTACCCTTCCCCTTTCTCTCAGTCTATTTGTCTTTATTGCCTCTTAACTTTATTTTTTTGAAATAATCCCATCATAGTTAACTTACCTTCATTCCCCTTGTCTATATGTACTCTTTCTAACTGTCCTAATAATGATAAAGCTTTTGGAGTTACAAGTATCATCTTCCTATGTAGGATTGTAAAGTTTAACCTCATTGAAACCCTTTCTAAGCATCAGCATTTTTTGTGCAGCTATTTTCTGAGCTAGTTCTATGGTAATGTCCATAAGCTTTCAGATCTTTCAGGGTGCTATGATCTCTCTTACCTGTTTACTTTTTTATGCTTCTCTTGGATCTTGTATTTGAAAGTCAGATTTTCTATTCAGCCCTGGTCTTTTCATCACAAATATTTGAAAGTCCTCAATTTCATTAAAAATCCACTTTTCTGTATGAAGGATTATACTCAGTTTTGCTGGGTAGGTGATTTTTGGTCATAATCCTAGCTTCTTTGCCCTCTACGATATTATATTTCAAACCCTTCTGTGCTTTCATTTAGAAGCTGCCTAATCTTTTGTTATCCTGACTATTCCTCCATGATATTGAATTTTTTTTCTGGATGCTTGCAATATTTTCTCCTGGGAGCTCTGGAATTGGGATATAATATTCTTGGAAGTTTTTGTTTTGGGATTTATTTCAGGAGGTGATTGGTGGATTGTTTCAGTTTCTATTTTACCCTCTGCTTCTAGAATATCAGGGCAATTTTCCTCGATAATTTCTTGAAAGATTGTGGTTTTTTAAATTGATTATGGCTTTAAATAATTCTTAAATTGTCTCTCCAGGATCTATTTTCCAGGTCAGTTGTTTTTCCAAAGAGACATTTCACATTTTCTTATATTTTTTCAAGTTTTTCAGTTTTGTTTTCATTATTTTTTGATATCTCATGAAGTTGTTAGCTTCCATTTGCCCAATTCTTATCTTTAATGAATTATTTTCTTCAGTGAGTTCTTGTACTCCTTTTCCATTTGGCCTATTCTATTTTTTTTAGGAAATTCTTTTCTTCATTGAATTTTTGAGCCTCTTTTTTTTCTAACCATTTGGCCTAGTCTGTTTGTAAGGTGTTATTTTCTTCAGTATTTTTTGTGTCTCCTTTATTAGACTGTTGACTCCTTTTTCATAATGTTCTTGTATTACTCTCATTTCTTTTTTCCAGTATTTCCTCTGCCTCTCTTATTTGATTTTTTAAATCCCTTTTGAACTCTTCTAAGAATTTTTTTGGGGGGTCTTGAAATTCATTCACATTTTCTTTGAAGTTTTGAATGTAGCTATTTTTGACTTTGTTATCTTCTGGGTTTGTGTTTTGACCATCACTTTCATCATGTTTCTATGGTCAGCTTCTTTTTTTGTTGTTTGCTAATTTTCCCAAATTATTTCTTGACTTTTAACTTGATGTTAAAGCTAGGCTCTGCTCCTGGAATGGAAGGAGCACTGCCCCAAGCATCAGCATTTTTTGTGCAGTTATTTTCTGAGCTAGTTCTATAGTAATGTCCATAAGCTTTCAGACCTTTCAGGGTGTTATGATTTAGTAAGAGGTGTGGTCACTGTTTTCCTGACCTGTGCTGTGGTCTCTGAGTGACCAAAAACACTCTTTTTCACCCTGGAAATGTGCCCAGTGTTCCTGGTCCCCTGTGGCTGCAGTATACTAGTGCTACAACTCACCTTGAGATTACAACCTAGAACTGTCTCTGGACAATGTAACAGAGTCTTGTCTCCAGTTCCAGCAAAAGTCCCTATAATCTCCTTCTGACCATTCATCTGGCCCCCTTATTGAGTTCTGGAAGCTGCTGTTGTCAATTCAGTTGTCCCCAAGGCCTGTAACTGGCTTGCTGGTGTGTGGCCTATGCTGAACTGCTTTTCACTCTTATTCCAGTAAAACAGACCTTTCCTGCCAATTTCCTAAATTGTCGTGGGGTAGAAAATAATTTTTACCCTATCCCTTTGTTGATTCTGCCATTCCAGAATTCATTTGGAGGCATTCTTTTAAAGTTGTTTGGAGGGGAATTTGGGAGAATTCAGGCAAGTATCTGCCTTTATTCCTCAGTCTTGGCTTTGCTTTTACCTTCAAGTTGGAAATCTTCTGTAAGAATGAGCTAGGCGAATGAACCATCTAGGAAAAGAATATGCTTCCAGGTATATATAGGGGAGCAAGTATGTAAGGCCTTGGGATTTCAAATGAATAGGCCAATGGGGAGTAATTGTAAAATCAAGTTGTATCACTGGGAGAATTTGATAACAAATGTGGAGGCCATAAAAGCCATTACATTAAGAGATGCAAACTTGGTAATAGTTTACATAGGAACAGTGAAGTATAGACAAGAATTTTTACAAAAGTGACTCCAAGGTTTTGAGTCTAGGAGAGGGAGAACTAAGGAAAGAGTGACTCAAGAAATCATAAAATCTGAGAACTGGAAGGTATCTCAGCAGTCACTGAGTCCAACCCATAAGCCAATAGAATCCCTACTATAACATAGTCAACAAATGAATATCCAGCCTCTGCTTAAAGACCAGCAAGGAGGGAAACCCATGATTCCTTGAGGCAATCCATTCCACTTTTGGATGGCTCTGATCATGTTTTTCTGGATAGTATACCTAAATTTGTCTTTTTGTAACTTTCATGCATTCTTCTTGATTTTACCCCCTGAAGATAAATAAGACAAGTCTAATCCCTTTCAGTCTTTCAGATACTTGAAGAAAGATAATATGCCTCCCTTGAGTATTGTCTTCTCACTACTCACTACAGGGAGGCATTTACTTAAAAGCTCAAATCATCCATGATTTCATCAATGGAATATGATTAGTCAGGTACACTTGTACTTTTTGAAGCTGTGCTCGCTCTTTATAATAGTTGCTTCCTTACCTAGTTCTTCACTAACTACCTCCTAAATGATTTACCCCTCCCTTATTCCAAAAATGTATAGTGAAACAAAACAGATTTCCTCATTGGTCCTGTCTAAAAAAGAAAGAAAGTCTAAATTTACACTTTGAGTTCTATCACTTCTCTGTCAAAAAGTAGATCGCTTTTTAATGATCTGTTTTAGAATTTTCCCTGGAGTTGAAATCAATCTCACTGGTTTGTGTGCTTTATTCTTTTCTACTTTTTGCAATGGAACATTTGCCATTGTCCAATTTTGTGATCTTTCCAAGATCACAGACAATGACTTAGTAATCACATCTGCCATCTCTCTCAGGACCAGAGGATGAAGTCCAGCTGAGCCAGGTAACTTGCTGTCATTAAACATCTCTCTATTTCTTGGGTATCAACTCCCTGCTAGTCATTTTTATGTTACTATTTTCTCTCCCCTTTGGAGAAAAATCAGACACAAAGTAAGACATGGGTAGCTCTGTCTTCTCTCTATTCTCAGTTTTCACCATTTACCCAAATCAGTTGGTCAGGTGGAATAAAGCGGGTTGGACATTTTCCTGGGAGTTAAAAATGGGAAGAAAGTTTTGAGAGGAGTGTAGTCTGCTGTGTCATAAGTACTAGAAAGGTCAAAGAGAATGAAAATTGATGATGGGCTATTAGATTTGTAAAGTTGTTCATTGGAGATGGTAGTCACTCACATAAGACCTTGTCTGCTTAAAGAATTCCCTCATATCATGGTGACTACTCTATACCCTATAATTTTTCTTTCCCCTGAATAATGCAGTTCTTCCTTCCCCTCTTTCCTCTTGGGCTACTCAGACCGTATTTATTCTGTAAGAATTTTGTCCTATAATTTTCTGAAAAGCACTATGGAGTAGTGAATATAGAGCTAATCTGCAGAGTCAGTAAAACCTGGGTTTGAGTCCTTCCTCTCACACAAATTATGTGACTGACCCTGGGACTTGTGAAAGTTCTTGATTTAGATTATTTGCTCCTCATTTAAAAAGGCCACGTTTTCTTAAAAAATTGTTGTGTTTGTCATTTCAAGTCACTTCACCTCTCAGTATCCCAAGCAATTCCCTTAACACTCTAAGTTGCAGTGGAGGGGCCAATCTGTAGGACAAGAGGATTTTTTCCTCACTTAGAGATCCCTAAAATGATGAAAATACAGAGACATACCAAAAAACAACAACAAAACTCCCCCCAAATCCCACACGTAATGATTAATTATACTTCCATAGAATTTTGAGCTTTTCAAGTCATACTTTCATAAGGAAGGTTCATGAAGATTTAGTTTTCACAACAGCTCTTTGAGACTAAAATAGTTTGCATTCTTCTAGCTTTTATAAATAAAGAAGCTGAGGACCAGAGAAGTGGGGTCAACTACCCAAGATCACCCAGTGGGGGATTCAGGTCTAGAATTCCAGCCCCTTTACAACTCAGCCAGAACTCTTTGCCTGGAACCATACATGCTACAGTGCCTCATTCATGGATTTCCCTACAGGTAATAGGAGTCTTTTTTTTAAGTCACCAGGAGTTTCTCTTCTGTTTGGTAGTCTGCACATCGCCTTTCATTTTCTGCTGAATTGGATATTGATGTTGGCCACTCCGCTAGGGAGGGCTGCGTTTCATTTTCCCAATGTCTCAATTTTATTCACTTAGTTGGTATCTGTGCTCTTCTTATCCATATTTTATTCACATTAGCACCATCTTGTAGGGCTGAAGCATCATTTAATATGCACTGACAGGTGTGGTCTGCATCCTGATGCTTCCCAGGATGTCTTACTTGTAGCTTCCTCCCTATGCAGCTCCCCATTTCATGGATCCTTTGTGCTGGTCAGGTAGCAGGGTCTTCAGTCCTGTCAATGTACTTAAGGTGCTGTCCTATATATTGTGTGCAAATGTGACCTTTGCAATGTTTTAAATTGGTCCCTTTTACTAATGAAGAGAGATGTCCCTTGTGTCTAGAGCAGGTTGAAAATAGAAAGTCTTAGAGACAGAGCCACAGGCAGTGTCAGGCCCTGGAGGTGATGGTGGTATTAAACAGATGATCTTCAGATAGCAACCACAGTGTTAGGAAACACAGCTTATGAAAATGTAGAAGAAATTGGGTTTGGTCTGCACTTGAGAGGTTATCTGGAGAAAGGATATTTGATTTGGTGGCTTTTCACAAAGACTTCAACAAACTTAGAGACAGAATGTTAAAGTCAGAGGGTTGCTTAAGGGTTAATTGAGGGCACCTCTCTTCTTTTATAGATGAGGAGACTAAGACTCAAAGAGGTTAATGAATTTCCCAAATTTTCATGGTTTGCAAGTGATATAAATAGGTATAGAACACAGGTTCTGTAGTATTTATTCTACTATACCCTTCTTCCTCTGAGAGCAGCTAGTTGGTAGTGCAAAGCCTCATGACCCCTGATCCAGTGTCTCCACTATACAACTTTCCTCAACAATATTAACAATGTGTGTGTAGTAGGATGTTAAGCACAACTTGGCAAAACCAATTATGAAATTCTTGGTGTTAATACAGAAATCAGTAATTGCTACAAATCAAGGTTATATTTATCATTTTGTTGGTTGTCTAGATTTAAGAAGTGATGGGAGAATGTGAATAATGAAGATTAAACTTAAAAGTGTGACCTCTGTGCATTTTTTTTCTGAGGGAGCCAGTTAAACATTTATTAGCACAATATGAATTATTAGTATTAGTAGACTTTGGGATACCATATATATTTTTCCAGTTTCCTGAATGGGGACTGAATTATCAGTGACAGTATGGCATAGTGGATGGAGTGTGGAGTCAGAATTTTTGTCTTGAAATCCTCTCTCAGAAATTTATGAACTATGTGACTCTTGGCAAGTTGTTTGAGTTCTCTTAGTCTCAGTTTTCTTCACTGTAAAAAAAAAAAAAGGTTGAACTTGATGACCTCTGAGATGCTTTTTAGCTCCAGAAAATGATTAGGACTGATTTCAGTACTTTTAGTAGACCTGATCTCATCATCATGTATACTTTCTATGATAATTTCACCCATTGATGTTTGTCTTTCCTGTGCTACTCTTGTCCATGTTCTTCCATAGATTCAAGATAGGAGCCACCTAGTGTTCCAGGAGGTTTTCCTTTCGTCTTCTTGATATTACAAAGGTATAAATGGCATAGCAGTACAGTGCATGTATTGTATAGCATTTTGCCTAAAAAAATACTTGATAATAGCATGTTCCACATTACCCATGGATGCCATGTGCATTTTCATTGACAGGTAATTATCAACATTATTATTATTTTTAATAATACATTATTCCATGTAATATCACTGGTAGAATATTGCTTCATTAATTATGATCCAAAAGAGTAATAAAATAATTCAGAATGTACCTGAACTCTTATTGTTCTGAGAAAGTCACAGGGGGTTACATTTGGGTGAGAGGGCTCCTCTAGGATTGGTTAATTGAACATTATCTTCCATCTGCAATAGAGGAATCTCAATAAAACTCCTTGAAACCATTGAAGCAGATTGCAGAGACTGCCAAGTGGTAACCATACTATAGTAGGGTTATGGCTTAAGGTTGGAACAGAATTTAGGGACCAGTTGATCCAATTCTCTCATTTGACAGATAAGGAATCTAAGACCCAAGGAGATAGTGGTATGAAAGGGAGCTAAGGAAATGACATCTAAGTGAGAAACATTATCTAACTTACTGGAGTACTGGTACACCAAAATGAGTGTAGGCCAATAGGCCAATGCCACACATTGTTGGTTTGGGAAACTATTAAACTGGGATGAGGGCACCATTGAAAGAGCCTTATGGTCCACTTCAGAATCTCTGGGAAGGTATAGAATACTGGTTGGAATGCTTAGGAGAGAGAACAATGCAGATTCTATCCTGCGTGTTTTCTGAGGCAATGGAACCTTCCATATATACCAAGAGTATGTAGGGAGGGGAGAACATGAAAAAGGAACAGAAAGTCCCATTAGATACTGATTTCTTGAAGAAGCTGACCTCCTTAGAAGAATGTCTCACTAGCCCTATCTGTGAATATGTTATCACAAGTATGGAGCACAGTCTTTAACAAGACACTATAACACAAGTTACAGCTACACTTTGAGCAAAGACCCTGTAGAAAGTTTCCATTAATCTCAAGAGTTGCTGTTGCCCTAGCAGGAGAAGCGACATTCTAACCATTTCTGGCCTGTGTTACTAATGTGTTTAGGAGTGACAGGTGTCAGACCCAGAAAAGAAGAGATGATTTGCTAGAGACCCTCAGAGGACCTGCATTCAATGTGTTGTGTATGTTAAAAATGGAAAATCCATCTGTTTCCTTGAATGAGTGTTTGAGGGTACTGGTTAATCACTTTGTAGGGTATGGAGAGTGCTGAGGAATGATGGAGTCAAATTCCCAACTACCACTCAAGTAGAGGGGGAAATAAGCTTCCCACCATACACAGAGGTTAAAAAAGACACTGCAGAAGGTGGTTATTAATGGCACAGTGACCTTAGAGAATATGAACTGTAATAAGCTCACCCAAATCTTCAGGGAGACCTTAGAAGATGTACTGCTCCTATTCCAGCAAATGAAGACACACCCACACACCCCAGGCATATGTGTATATATGTGTATATTTACATGAATACATATACAAATATACACATATATGTTTATACATATATAAACAAGAAAACAGGACTAGCCTTCCAGTTACAATTAATAGAACTGATCAGGAGAGAAGAAAGATAAGTCAGTAAATGTGAAAGAAAATGACATTTACTTGAAGGAGCCTTCTCTACTGTTAGCCCAAATATTAATAATCAAGTGTTAAAGAATATAAAAATAACCTATAGAAGTGATATGAGTTGGGGAAAGATAAAGAATATTTGGACTACTAAATAGAAAATAAAAAAATTAAAATAGCTCTCTACCTTTAGAGGCAGGAATTTGTGATTCTTGGGATTACTTCCTGGGAAGTAAGTGGTTTTTCTATATTAGAACATGGGAATAGGTTCTATCAAGGTAAAAAAAGACGAAGAGAAGATTTCTCTCATTTGCCTGAGGGCAGGGAGGTAGGGAGGTTCTACAAATCTAAGAACACCTAGAGCAGTAAGGGACCAACCCTTTTTCATTACCTTTTTCAGTAGTCAGTGATGTGAACTACTTTGAGCTATCTGCTTTTGTGGATGACCTCATTATATTTGGAAATAAATTGGAAGACAATAAATTTCAACAGTACCCTAGACTATTGCTTCTAAGGAAAACCTGCTGAAGGCTTCCCTAATGAAGGTTTGTGCCTTCCTTCCCCCAAATTACTTTATATTTATTTGGGGTCTACCTATGTATGTATATCTAGTCTTTTCTGATAGAATGTTAGTGCCTTCAGGACAGAGATTTTCACTTTTGTCATTGGGTACCTAGTACCTATCCCAGTGCCAGGTTCTTAATAGACAATTAGTGAACTGAGTGATGACTTGCGTGTGGGTTGGATTTAAGTGAAGCAGAGTTGCTCAAAGTCATTAGTTTCATTCTTTCAGAGTCATATAAGTCCAGGAACAAGAGAAAAGTCAGAATTGCCTGGAATACAGTGGGTGACCTTGACATTTCTGATATCTGGCCAAACTCTAAGCCATCTTCACTGGCATTGGAATAAATTATTCTTGTCTGCCCACTAAGAAGGGAATCTTTGTATGCTTGAGGTAGGCATTCCTCTAATTCACCAATAGGTTTAAGGCCTGCTGGCTACCCTTAACCTGATTTAGTCTGTGTACTGTGAGGTGTAGCCACTGTGCATGCTACAGCTTCTTAGAGTCACAGGTGATAGTTGGGTGACAGATGGACACCAAAAGTGGGTGAGTAGCCCTAAAAAGGACTCAGCACGTCCACTCAACAGAGGTGCCTGTCCTTCCTGAATGCTCCATACATCTCGGATACTTAACAAATGACTGTTGGTTAATTAATTGAATTTTGGTAGGATGGAAACTCTTGGTCTAAAGTTGAGCATGGACACATGACAGTTGTGCTGAGAGTCTGTCAAGTGTGTGGGCAACACAAATGTCCCCCTATAAATATGTAGACCCTGAAAAGACTGAAATATTCACTACTTGGATATTTCCAAAGAATGAAATGAAATGAAAACATTTCTTGGGACTTGGTGGTTATTATAGGAGACATGAAAAACTAGGCCATCATCATAGAGTCCTTCTGTGTTTTTGCCTGTGGATAACTTGTTAAAGGAATCACAAGCAGAAGGATAGAAGAGAATTTGAAAAATGGCACCCCAGTCAAAGGGATCAATATGAACTAAATTCCCTTGGTATGTTTTTTTGAGAATGGTGGAATGAGAAATGTGACCAAGCCTTACAGGGCTTAACTAACCACTCCCTAATGCATTTGTATTGCATTTTGAAAAAGTAAGTATACCCTTTTGTTTACACGTGAGTACCAGCTTCCATGTCTTGAGAGTAGTTTTGTACCAGGAAAATGATGGCTACCAGGAGCCTGTTATATATTGGCCTGCCAGGTACTTACTCACAGTAACTCTTTTGTTATCATATTCACAATCGAGACTTGGAGTCCTTAAGAATGCTCTCACTGAAATGTTTTAGTGTGTAGTACAGTTTATAAGACCATAGATTTAGAGCTGGAAGAGACCAATGAGTTCAAACTCCTCATTCTGATAATGAGAAAACATAGACATGGAAAGATTAAAGGATCTGCTCAGGGTCACACAGCTAGTAAGTGCCTGAGGTGAGATGTGAATTGAGGTCTTCTTGACGCCATTTAGGGCTCTATCCATTTCACCATGCTGTCTCGTCCAAATATCCAACTACCCATTGATCTTCTATCCTAATGAATAAGAAAATAGATAGATGCTGTCAGCTTTTGGTCACTGTGAGTTTAGAGAATGGAATAGATCAGGATAGGTGGCTCAATGGAGAGAGTACTAGGCCTGGATTCAAGAAAATCTGAGTTCAGATCTGACCTCAGACACTCACTACTTGTGTGACCTTGGGCAAGTCACTTCACCTTTATTTGTCTTAATGACAAACCACTCCAGCACTGTTGCCAAGAAAACCATATAATGAGGTCATGAAGAGTTAGGCACAAGTGAATGACTGAGCGACAACAAATAAATTACAAAAAGACCATGTGAAAATACATACTGGTGATACAGTGGATAGAACCCTAGACTGGAGTTAGAAAGGCCTGAGTTCAAATCTAGCCTCAGATACTTATAACCTCTTTCTAACTGTTTTCTCATCTGTAAAACAGGGACAATAATGACATCTATTTCCCAAGGTTGTTGTGAGGATAAAATGAGGTCATTTTTATAAAGCGTTTTGCAAACCCTAAAGTGCTATGTAAATTCTATTATTATTGTTTTTGCTGTTACTATATCTCCAAAGGAGGTATAAGTAATTTTTCACTCAAAGGGAACAAAGCTTCTGACATAAGAAAGTAATTTAGAGACTCTGCAACTTCCCTAGAAAATGAAAAATGAACCCTCAGTGGCAGTAAACTATACAATCCTGAACAGATCTATCATGGTTTGAAGAAGGCTGATTGGCAGTGTACTCAGCTGTATGTTGGAAGAGGGAGAAGAAGAAAAGAAGGAGAAAAAAGGAGGAGAAGGAGGAAGAGAAGAAGAAGAGGGAGAAGAAGAAGAAAAAGAAGAAGAAGCAGTAGTAGTAGTAGTAGTAGTAGTAGTAGTAGTAGTAGTAGTAGCAGTAGAAGAAGAAGAAGAAGGAGAAGAAGGAGAAGGAGAAGAAGAAAGAGGAAGAGGAGGGTCTGACTCACTGGAAGCCAAAAGAGGGAAGAAGCAGAGCATCTAAATGGAGTACTACATGATATACATCCACTAAAGACCCATGCATAGGGTATGAAGACATTCCCTCCCTTCCCATTTGTATGAATGTGGATTCATTGTCATTCAGAAATTACCATTGAGTAAACTCCCTCTGTAAAAGCAGTACAGCACCTTCTAGAACTATAGCCT
This sequence comes from Notamacropus eugenii, assembly GCF_028372415.1. Taxonomy (NCBI): domain Eukaryota; kingdom Metazoa; phylum Chordata; class Mammalia; order Diprotodontia; family Macropodidae; genus Notamacropus; species Notamacropus eugenii. The sequence goes on along the minus strand of NC_092876.1, from coordinate 297,110,615 downwards.
TTAGCCTCCTGGTCAAGTCAAGACCTAAAGGTTACAGAGTTAGTAAGTGTTACCAAAGCCTTCCTAACTAGATTACTAAGTGGAGCAGATTGGTGTGTCTCTGATCTTACTTATCAATAACAAAGATGATATGGGACACCTAGTCCAAAAGAAAAAAAAGAATTCCACGCATCATTTGGTATAGGTTCTACTAGTTGCAAATTGTAGGTGACACATATAAAGAATGTGAGGCATGTACCAGTTGGGTTCAGAGGAAGGTTCATTCCATTGTGAGCTTCTTTCCTTTATAACATAAGCAGTGGGGAACCTCTGGATCTTGTGTATGTATACTTCTTGTCTTTGGGATTGAACTAGAAAAATATAAGCAATATGCATTTCACCTGATAGGCAAGGGCCTGTCTGATCCAGAATCAGAAGACCTCCTCAATGGCCAAAGTGTGGTGTGAGAATGGATTCTCAGGTTATGGCTTCCCTTCCAGGATCTACCCTATCAGGGTCAAAATTTTTATAGCAAGTTACTGAAATACTTGATCTGAAAGAGATTAAGAATCTAATTCAGTAGAATCCAACAAGAACTTATTAAACATCTACTACGTGTAAGACCCTAGACTGACACCTTACCAACCCACAAGAGGACTCCATAGCCATAATAATTCCATTATGTTAGCAAAAGTGAGACCACAGAAGAAAGTTCTGTGAGGCTTTCAAATACTTTTCTAGTACCTGCTTACTCTTTCACAAGGAATGTTGCCATGGGATTTTCTCAGTATATGTTTTGTCAAGATCCCTGGTTACTCTTGAACTGGTATTTTGGATTGCCAGATGATGATGGAAGCCTAGGTACTCATGACTGCTCTGTCATTTGACTAAGATAATCTTGTTAAACAGGTGGCGACTAGGTGGCATAACAGATAGAACACTGAACATGGAGTCTGAAAGAGTTGAGTTTGAATCCTACTGTAGATTTTACTAACTAGGTGACCTAGATCAAATCACTTTAGCATCTGTCAGCCTCAATTTTCTCATCTATAAAATGGGCATAAAAAAATTATACCTACCTTATAGGTTTGTTACGAGGAAAAGCAATAATAGAAATAGTAGATAATAGAAAGTGTCCCAAAATTTCATTTAAAATCTTTCCTAGCTTAAAAGTGGTCTAAGAGTTTTGAGAGGAGGCATTTGGTAGCTCAGTGGGTAGAGCACTGGGCCTGGGAGTTAGGAAGACGAGTTCAAATCCAGCCTCAGATACTTCCTAGATGTGTGACCCTGAGCAAGTCATTCAACCTTTGATTGCCTGTCACAATGGATCCACTGGATCCACCAGATAAGGAAATGGCAAACCACTCCAGTGTGTTTGCCAAGCAAACCCCAAATGGGGTAAGAAAATGTCAGACATGATTGAACAATAAGATTTTTGAGATACTTTATGTAGGGTTTCTGTGAACTTTAAAGCATTATTTAAAGCAACTGCTATTTTATTATCATTTTCATTGAAAGCTACATAAATCTGACAAATAGAAAGCCACACAAATCTAATAAATGAAAACCCAGGAAGTGTGCCAGTCTTTAAAAATAGGAACAGAAATAACTCGCTGCTAATCAGGAAACTGCTGCCCTCTCCTTAGGCAGCCAGTAATCCCTGTTAGCTGGGAGGCCCAGGCTGGTGGGTCACTTGAACTTGAGAGTTGTAAGCTTCAGTAGAGCTGAAACCAAAGGGTGTCTGTTTTAAGTCTGGCACCGATATGGTAAGTCCTCAGGAGGTGGGCAATTATGAAATAGTGGGGCCACCAGGTTGCCTAAGGATGGGTCAATCCGAGCTTCTGTTTCAATCAGTAGTGGGATCAGGCCCTGTGAACGGCCTCTATATACAAATGACCTATGAAGGACAGGGAGACTCAGTTTTAAAAATAAATTAAATTAAATTAAGGAGTTGGATTAGGTGAGATCTGAGTTTCCTTCTGGCTCTAAATCTATGATCCTATGAGATCTAAGGGCTTTTAACTTTTTTTTACTTTCAAAGAAAAGAACAATTTAGTTTGAAAGTTACCACCAAGGCTGTTATTCTTATTCATTGAGGAGGAGTAAAGTATATAAAAAAGTCAACCTCCTACCATATTTCCCCTTCTCCACAGAAGGAATAGTTTCAGAGATACTTTCAAAAGTCAGAATGGGAACAGGAATGTATAAAAATGAGTGGTAGCAAAAAGTCAAAGAAGAGGATGGACCCTTGTTTGGGGTGAAAGGGATGAGGACAGATGAACTAGAGAAAACGAAACTGCTGAACTCCAATTTTTGCTTCTTTTTTTGTCTGTTCAGGAAAGTAAGAAATCTGAAGACTGAAACCAAAATAGTTACTGGGGATTTGAAACCAAAGATAAGAAGGAAGATAATAAGAGAGTATCTAACCACCTTGAGTCATTAGGACCAGATAAATTACACTCCAGGATACTGAAAAATTGGTATATGTGATTACTGTCAGTGATCTTTGAAGGAGCATGGTGAGCAAGAGACTTGGAGGAGGGCAAAAGTTACCTGTTAAAGAAAAAAAAAGAAGAGAGAGGTATCTGAAAAATTCTAGAGAGCCGAAAAATTGCTAGAAAATTCAATTTAAGTTTTGACAGAATTCTAGAATATTATAAAGGGGATGTTAAGTGAAAATCAAAAAAGGAAGGTGTGATCATTAACAGTTGGCATGATTTAATCAGGAACAGTGTATGCCACATAGACCTAATTTCTTTTTTTGACATTTTTGCTAGATGGATAGATCAAGAAAATGCTGAAAGCATAATTTGGCTAAATCTTAGCGAGTCATTTGACTGTCTCTCATGATATCCTTGTGGAAAATATGGAGAGCTATGTGCTAGACAATAATACAGTAATGTAGATTTGGAACTGAATGGCTGAACTCAGAGAATGGTCTTTAATAACTGACTCAGTGTCAGTTTGGGACAAGGTCTTTAGTGGAGGGCCTTAGAGTCTGTTCTTAGATCTGTGTTTTTTAACATTTTTATCAGACTTACATAAAGGGACCTGTTTATCAGATATACGACAACAAAGAAGTGGGAAGGATAGCTAATAGATTGGTTGACAGTACCAGCATCCAAAAGTGATCTTGTCCAACTAGAGAACATTAGATTTAATCTAATTTAATAAGGACAAATATAAACATTTACAGTGGTTCCAAAAAATCAACTTCAAAAGGACAGGATGCGGAAAGCCTGACTGTGTAACTATTTATCTGAAAAATATCTGTGGAATTTTAGTGAACTACTCAGTCATTATAAGTCAGGAGTGTAATCCAGAATCCACAAAAGGCAAATGTATTCTTAGACTGCATTGAGAGAGGCAAAACACTCAGACAGACTTGATGTATTTAGTTCTGAAAATTCCATTTTAAGAAGCACACTGACAGTTTAGCAACAGGCTAGAGGGTAAATCAGGATGGTGAGCAGCCATGAGATTATGCTACAGCCATTTTTAAAAATATAGTTTTATGGATATCTTTTGTTCTTACATCAGCCATTTTGGGATATGTCCTCTCCCCATCCTCTAATCAGGGAGCCTTCCTACGTAACAAAGAGAGCAGGTAAACAAGACCAATACAATTAACATTTTATGCAACAATCATACTCACAGTACCCTAATCCAAGCAAAGAAGAGAAAGGCATTTATGGATTATTCAATTTCATTTTATAAGTTGTTTAAGCTACCTATTTCTTGTTTTGTGCAGTTTATATTTTTCTTGGATAATCACATTTATTTCAACAAACATTTGTGAAGCAATTACTATGTGCAGAGTTCTGTGCTAAGATCTGGGGATAAAACGATAAACATGGGACAGTTCTTGACATACAGCAGTCTGCATTCTACTGGAAGGATGCAGTAAAAATAAAGATTTACAAAATATATTCTAACTAGGAGAGTGACTGGACCTGAGATTCCAGTGTTATGGAAAACTCCTCCCCCTAACCAATGCAGATCTGCATTTTCTCTCCAGCTTACACGTTAGAAAATAACATAGAGCAGTGAGAGGTTAAGTGAAGGAAATGATGAACATTGACTAAGCTTCTACTATGTGCCAGGCCAGATCAGACATCTCATTTGGTCCTCACACTGACTGTGGGAGGTAGATGATATTATCGCCTCCATTTTACAGTTGCAGAAACTGAGGTAGACAGAGTTTAAGGGACTTGCTTAGGGTAACAAAACTAGTTTAGTGTCTGAGTTTAAATCTGAACTCAGATCTTGCTTACTCCAGGCCTAGAACTTTATCCATTATGATAACTAGATATTTCCAGGTTTAAGTGACTTGTTTGGATTCACACAGCTAGTGTGTGTCAAGAGGCAGGACTTGAATTCCTGGTCTCCCTGCCCTTGAGCTCAGTTCTCTCCAGGTTCTTTATTTCTTTCACATATTCTGCTTTTTAGTTCACTTTTGCGAGTTGTCTTCCCCATTAGAATGGGAGCTGTTTGAGGACAGGGACTGTCTTTTGATAGTATTTGTGTGGCTAGTGCCTAGCACACAGTAAGTAATTAATAAAAGTCTGTTCCCCTCCTTTCCTTCCTTCCTATCCATTATACTATGTCACCTCTCTATTGTCTTCAGTCCTTTTCTGTCATGTCCAACTCTCTATGACCCCAATAGGGGTTTTCTTGGCAGAGATATTAAAGTGGTTTGCTGTTTCCTTCTCCAGTTCATTTTCCAGAAGAGGAAACCGAGGCAAATAAAGTGAAGTGAGTTGTAAGTTTCTGAGGCCAGATTTGAATTCAGGAAGATGTGTCTTCCTAAATTCAGTCCTGGCATTCTATTCATGCACTTCATATTTGCCTCTTTATCCAGAGTAATAAGAAGTAATCACCTAAATTGTGATTTGGAAGAAACTAAGGCATTCAAAGTAAGGAGGCAATGCATTAAACAATGGACTAGAGGGATGGATTTTCTTTGGTCTTAGAATCATCTTAGCTGATTTTGGGTAGGCTCATTCATTACCAGTAGTTTGGTCTACAAGTGATGCTTTTTTTTCAGTCATAGCAAATGAAGAAACCTCTTTCCTGAGGCACAAAAGCATTGGGATACACATTAAGAGGAGTGCAGTGATGAAACCACAGATCCTTGAAATGTTCAAGCATTGAAGTAACTTATTGCTCTTCTCTATCATTTTTTAGGGTTACTTGTGATGGTAACAATTAGAATTTTCAAAACTCTATTAGAAGAGCCTTCAGCCACTGAAAAAGCAGGAGAACTAGCCCTGCTTTGGGACTGATCACTGGGGACCTGGGGCAGTGTCTTCAGTTAGCCACTAAGAGGTTTTCCTTTTTCACTTCCCATCATTCTCCTTCTTCCACCCTGCTGCTAATCCTACTGCCATGAATTCTTTTGCCACTCTTATCTTACTCTCTATAACAGTGTAATAGCTCTCTATTACCACTAAGATGACAATGGGCAAATCTTCTTTTGTTAAACTGTGCCTCAGAAACCCTGGGACTAATCTCAGGACCAAACTCAATTGTCAGATCTCATCTAAGATTAAAGACATAGATGCTAGCATTAATCTGCCTTTGCTGTGTGGTCTGGCCATCTTTGCATTATGCATTATGCATTCACATTCCAGCCTCCACCTTCAACCCAGCAGTGAAGCTCCTTCCACAGGTCCCTGAGTTCATAATTTCTACTCCAGACCAGGAGCCCCTGCTACAATTCTTCATCCATTTTCTTGCCATGTTTCTGCTCTCATACCTCCTTTCTCTTTCCATCTCTATCTCTGGGAACAGTAATCAAATCAACACTAGAAGTGATGTGGTAGTCAGATTCTCCATGACTTCACTCATCATTCTTGTGACTTCTCTATTCAGAACAATCTTTGGTCACCACTCCTTTATATGTGTTATCTTAAGTCTCTTAGAAGGTAAGCTCCTTGAAGGCTTGCCTTTTCTATTTGTGTTCCTAGCACTTATCACAATGACTGGCACATTATAAGTGCTTAATAAATTCTTTATCCATTTATTCATTCATACTTCATTACTATTGGAAGAGAACTGATTTGATAATCACAGAATTCTTGAGATATGGAACCTCATTCAAAAGGTACTTCATATCCTCCTTATGGCTAGCAAACTCCTATCTCTTCCTTTTGAAATCCCCGATGATACAGAAGTGACAGCTGCCTAGGAGAAAGTTATCCCTTTCCCTTGACACAACTCTGTTCTCTCATCCCCCATCCACCTCAGCCTGTCTTCTTTATCTGAATTCAGTTCTGTCCCCTTCTTCCATTTTGGCCTCTGGGACCCCTTATACATTGTTGACAAGCTTTCTTACATCCTAGATGTTTTCTTCTTACCCTCCCTCTGGGACGCAGAGACCTGGCTCTTCTCAGAAGATAAAACATCCTTGATGATTCTCTCTAGGATATTTTTCATGCCCCTTGGCATTCTAGACATATTCCTTGTTCCCCATTTTCACTGTCACATCCTTCTCTGCAGCTATCATTCGGTAACTTCCTCCATTTTGAAGTCTGTTCTGTCTAGATTTATCGACTTATCCAAATTCTTGTGGCAGTTATCCAACTCCTGTGTCACTCTCCTTTCCTAAAGAGACAGATGTCTGGCTAACCGTTCTCTTCTCCACCATGATCTCTGCCCTTTTGTTTGGGGACTTCAATGTACATATTGATGTCCCCTCAAATACCTTCTATTTGGGAGACTTTGGTCTCCCAGATCACTGATATTTTCAATGTGTAGAATGCTCGATTTGGAGTTAGGATGACCTATGCTCTTTGGTGGGCAAATCATTTAACTTCTCTCCATCTCAGTTTCCTTACCTGTAAAATGGAGACAATGATTTGTTATTGATAACACCTACTTCTTAGGGTTGTTTTGAAGATCAAACGAGATAGCACATGAAGTGCTTTGCAAATCTTCAATCACTATAAAAATGCCAGTGTTATTTTTTTCTTGTCATCACATCTTCATTATATCTCAGTCCCATGCAGAGATGGTCATGTTCTTGCCCTATCACACATGCTCACATTCTTCCGTGTTCATGAACTCAAATTCCCTTATGAATTCTCTTCTAGAAGCAGCCAGGTGACACAGTAGACACAACACTGTCATTAAAGTCAGGAGGACGTAAATTGAAATCCTGATTCAGATTCAAGCTGTGTGATATTGGGCGAGTCATCTGACTTTTTTTCAGCCTCAGTTTTCTCATCTCTAAAATGGAGATAGTGATAGAAGCTGCCTCCTAGGGCTATTGTGACAATGACATTATACATTTTTTCTAAAACACCTTGTAAGGCTTAAAACATTATATAAATGCTATTGTTTATAATTATAATTGTAATGATATTGTATAAATGTAAATATAATTATTATTCCATTTCCCTCTGTGCCTCATTCCTTTTAAATCTATTCTTCTTCCTCACTGAGACCTTGACCCTTCTATCCCTCCATGCTATTTTTAGGCCATCACTCTGGTCTCGGTTCACTTTCCTCCTTTCCCAATCTTGACCCTACTGTTGGCCAGTTCAACTGGACATTGATCTCTGTGTTTGAATCTCTCTCCCCTTGAACTAATCCCACTCTTGCTTTGACAAATCCCAATCCTGATTTATGTCCACTATCTACCTTCCCTGTTCTTACAGATGTATTGTTGGACTGTGCGGGAGGAAGTCATGCAGCCATTTTGAGTGGGTCTTCTACAAGTCCGTTACCTGTGTTGTTGATCCTTCACTGCAGTGAGGCAATTTTTTAATGTATCTCTGCTTGACTAAATTGCACTGCCCACATAGCCTCTTCCAAACCTTTCTTTATTTCCCTTTGATTCCTATGCCACACCTTCCCTCACAACAGAGGGCTTTTCCTCATACTTTCCTGAAAAATAGTAACTATTCTTTGTGAACTCCTTTCTCTCCCCTATTCTACATTTCAAACCTAGTTAAGGGTTCCCTTCAAACTCTTCCCCTTCATTTTCTTCTCTTTTGTTTCAGATCCAGAAGAAGTCACTTTCCTACATCAATGTCAATCGCTTTCCATGTGTCCTTGCTTGCCTGACCTTCCTTCATCTCTGGCTTGCTTGCCTTCACAATCGTCTTCCTTCTTCCCATCTTCAATATCTTTCCATCTAAATTTTCTTTACCTGAAGTCTACCAACATGCCCATCTTCCCATTTCTTAAAAATATGCTCACTCACCTGACCATCTTCTTAAGGTACTTTAATGTATTAATCCTTTGTATTATGTAATGTATTGTAATATAAATGTTAATACAATATAATTGTGAATTGTATTAATTATTTGACAAAAGCTGTCTACACTTTTTGTATTCATTTCTTCTTTCTTCATTCATTATCAGCTTCTTAAAATATGGTTTCCAACCTCATCACTTAACAGGAACTGCTTGCTCTAAGGTTATCATTGATCTCTTATTGGCTAAATCTGATGACCTCTTCTCATTCTTTTAGACATTTCCAAATCTTCTGACTGTTGATCACCCTCTCCTCTTAGATACTTTTTTATCTCTGGGTTTTTAAAGACATTTTGTGCTTCTGATTCTCCTACTTGTATCCTATCTCAGTCTTCTTTGCTCTGTCCTGTGTCTTTTTTTTTTTTTTTACTTTCTCTATACTTTCTCAGTGATCTCATCAGCTCCCTTGGGTTCTACTATTATTTTAATGCAGATAACTTCCATACACACACACATATATGGATACACACATATTCATATGCATACATACATACATACATACCCACAATTTATGTATACACATGCAAGCATGCACACACACACGTATACACACATCACCTCTTACCCAGAATGTTGAAACAGCCTGCTAACCCATCTCCCTGACTTTAGTTTCTGCTGTCACCAATCAGTCTTCTGCACCACTGCCAAAGAGATATTCCTAAAACAAAGGTTGCACTGTTTCATATTTATGCTGAGGAAACCCCCATGGTTCTTCCTTGCCTCTAGAATAAAATACAACCACTTCTGTTTTTCTCTTGAAAGCATTCATAGTCTACCTCCAGCCTAGCTTCTTAGACTGATTCTGCACAAGTCCTTTTAAAACACTATGCTATGACCTGCTTGTTCAGTATACATAGCATGTAATCTCTTATCTCTGCACCTTTGCACAGACCATTCCCCATACCTAGAATGACCCTTTCTTACGTGATGTCTAACTGCATTCAAGACTCAGCTCAAATGCTACCTCCTATAAGAAGCTTATCCTGATATCCTCAAGTTGCAAATACCCTTCCCATGGAAATTAGTTTTACATAAGTGTGTGTTTGTGCATGTGTGTGTACTTATCTATGGACTTGTTGCTTCTTCCCAATAGAACTCAAGGTCATTGAGGGTAGAGACCATTACATTCCAAGTACTTTCCAAAGCTTTGACAGATAGTGGGCACTGAAGAAATGTTTGTGAACGAATGAATGAATATTGTGGATATAGAGTGGCTAAAGATAGAAAAGTGAGGGAAATATCCTTACTTTTTTTCTTTGAATCAATGAAAGCATTTGGTATATATCTTCTTGAAATAGGTTGATAATGGTTATGAATCCACCATGTGCTGTTTTAAGAGATTATTTAAATTTTACTCCAAATCCAAAGAACTTTTATCTGAAATCAGAGATCTACTGGGACTCTGAACATACAGAGGTAGATTTTTGCCATTGAAATCTGTCCTAGGATTGTCCCTGTTGAGTTCAATAGTACAAGGAAATTTTCTAAGTATAGCTCCAATCTTAAAAAAATTAACTGGTTCAATGATCTTAGGTGAAGTTATTTGACTAAAATGGTTAGCTGTTATTTTTAATTGTTGGCAATTTGTATTTAATTAGCATTTTATTGCAATTATGTGTCAAAATACACATAGGAATGGGTAGATATTCTTGGAAAGAAGATAACTAGGTTCATAGCTTTAAGGAATTCTTATAGTAAATATATCCTTATAAATACGTCAATTATATAAATCCTCATCTACAATAAGTACATAAATATTTCTATTTATATTATCCATAAATTTATATTTACATTAGGACTATAACTTCCTAATATATATTTTCCAGTATGTCACTGCAATACCTGTCTGAGATAGTAATCAGTGTGTGGTGAAAAATGCCAATAAAAACAGCCAAAATGACTGATGAAAACTTAAATATAAGCACCAAAGAAATCATACCAATCTAGGCAGTCATATCTAACTTACTCAAGACTAAGCTATTTGTTTTATTTTTTAAAATAAATTTTCTTTTTCTTTTCTTTTTTTTACCACTTTTAATATTTTATTTTTCTAATATCATGCAAAAATATTTAATATTCTTTTCACATTTTGAGTTTCAAATTCTTTCTCTTCCTCCCTTCTCTCACCTTTATTGAGAAGGCAAGCAATTTCATATAGGTCATCCATGTGCAAGGACTGGAGCATTTGTGAAGCACATCTTAATAACCTATTTATTCTTCAGTGTAAAGGATTTTGCCCTTAGTATAATAAGAGCTGGGCTGGCAGAGTTGATCAGATTTTGATTAGATCTCACAGATTCCATTATATCCCTCCCCAGAATCAGGACAAAATATGACACCTGGATGTCTACAGGATTGATTGAGCTTGCTGGAATCTTTTATTTTAATATCACTAATTGTTGGTTGTATCAGTAAAAGACGTTTTAAACATCGTTTGGGGAAAAGAAGAGAAATAAAGAGAAACAACGGTCTTTAGCCTGGATAGATGGTAAAATGATAGGCAACTACAAATAGAAGGCAGAAATGCTCACCTATTTTGTGTCTGCTTTCTGTTTTAAGCACAATAATCACAAATTTGAAACAACAAGTAGGTAGATGAGTATGCCTAGCAGCAATTGATGAAATATAGAAACTAAGCCTAGACAAGTTTTGTCTGAGGGAAGTATTTGAAGGGTTGCCAGCTGTGATCACTAATCTACTACCAGTGAAAAGTCCAATACAGCAATTATTGGGTGTGGTGTAGAAAGAATTTTTGTCCAGAAACAGGCTAGATTAGATGGCATCTGAGGTCCTCTCCAACTCTGAGATGCTATGATTCTGTGGAATCCCTTGAAAATAACTATGTCTCTTTCCCTTAAAGCCTTAAATGAACTGTTCCATTCCAATAATGAGGATGGGAGTGAGGGAAAAAATTCCACTGTCTCACTGGGACTGAGAGAAGCTAGAGAAAGGGGAGTCTCTTCATGTCATTTTAGCAAAGATAGACTTAGCTAAGGCAGAATCAGGGGGACTTTGACATACAGAATAAGGGAATGGAGAAGAGAGGTTGACAAAAGCAGCAGTAGGCACTCAGTGCGAATGACCCTTCTTCCCCCAAGGCCATTAACCAGATTAGAGTACAGTCACAGAGAGCTGGTGAGAGGAGATAGCTGCAGGGGACCTAAAAGAGATGGCCTGGCAAAGGAGAGGGAACAGAGGCTCCTTGTTTAGGGTTGTACCTTTATGTCAACTCATTGAAGTGCTAGGGAAAGGAAAATGAAGAGATAATATTCCTTTCCATCCTCACTCACAGTATAAAGTTGGGATGAGGGAAAGATGAAGGAAGAGAGGGAAAAAGTCAGGAAAAGATATAATTATACATAGGTAATGCTGCAAAATCTGGTGTGAATCCAAGAAATGTATCTCTTTGTTATGTTTTATTTTCTTCTAAGGGACCTAATATTGTCACCCAAGCAAGTGACCAATTTAACAACTTTCAGGATTCAGGATTAAGTTTATATAGGGAAATGACTAGATGCATATGTTCATATGCCTTTTATCTGTTTAAATATTTGTGTACTAGTCTATCAGTATTACCTTGGTTTGGGAAAAGTGACTTGCCTTTCTCTAATTGATGCAAAGTGAAAAATCCTATAAAACTTATGGCTTTGGGAGGGAAGCCAGAAATACATTTTCCCCCAGTGAGAATGGGGGTAAAAAGCTATAAGGAGACTCTAGTCGACTGGAATAAAATGTGAGAATTGATGCTCTGGAACTGAAATTTTTGCTATCGTTTTTGCCATTTCAGTGTTGCCCAACTCTGTGTTACCTGGCAAAGATATTGGAGTGGTTTGCCATTTCCTTCTCCAGCTAATTTTATGGATGAAGAATCTGAGGCAACTAGGGTTAAGTGGCTTGCCCATGGTCATAGAACTAGTAAGTGTCTGAGGTTAAATTTGTACTCGGATCTTTTTAACGCTAGGCTAGGTGCTCTATCCACTGCTCCACCTAGATGCCCACGTGTTGGAATTTAGAGTATTATTATTTTTTTAAAGTTTCAGTAGACCTATCCTTTTCCACGTAGCCAGAAGACAATGCTAAATTTAAATTTTTAAATTAATTTTAGTAAAAAGCTACATGACATGCTACTTGTCAGTTAGTCAACAAGGATCTATATGTCAGGCACTGTATTAAGCACTGGGGCAACAACGCAAGGTAAAACCACTGTCCTTAAAGAACTTCCATTCTAATGGAGGAGGAAATATTCAATTGATTATAAGAACAAGATATATACAGAGTAGATGGAAAGTTATCTTAGAGGGAAGGCACTATTTGTGTTTTGCTTAATTTGCATTCTTTTACAGGCACAAACTTATCCAATATAATTTGATGCACTGAAAATTGCAATGGAATGGAAATAGAGTTTGGATGTGATTCTTAATATCATTTGGGAATTAAATTATCTATCAGTAGTATATTGGATAGGCTATTGTTGACAGAAGAAGCAAGTTCCACATATGCAGAAATGGTATATGTTTTTTTCAGGGTGGATTTCTGGATGCATTTGGGCTATGAAATTTGGAAAAATTCAGGCATGGAGTGAATGAGTTGGATGTTTGTAATTTAATGGAATTTAATTTGAAAAGGAATATAGCTGGGAAAAAATATAACTGTTTCAGAGGGGCAAGATCACAAAGAGACAAATGGAGAATTTTTATTATAATAAGTTGGAAGTCTATAATAGTGAGGTGAGATGTCCTGGAAGAAAACTGGGGCTACTCCATTTGGACACAGAGGGGTTTTAAAATAAGAAGCAAGTCTAGAAAAAAGCAATAAAAAGGCATAGACTAATTTTGACTCTGTCAAGTGCTTCTGCTGAAAGATTCCATTGCTGGTAGGTGGAGGTGGGGTGAGTAAAGCAATACTCATACTGCCTTTTAGCTTTCATTTCTCTGGGAGTCTGAGCTACCCATTTAATGAAGCAGTCTATCAGTTGAACAGTCAGCCCTTCTGCGTGGCATAATCTTTCTAGCTGGCTATAAGATGAAGAAAGGGAATGGGGAGAAAGTCAAGGAATGGATGTAGGGGGTGGAAATAATGATTTAGCCAGTAGTCTTCAAGCCAAAATAAAGCATAAAGCATTCACTAAGTGCTTCTTATGTGCTAGGTATTGTGCTAAATTCAGGGGATATAAATACAAGAGAGCAATATAATCTCTATCCTCAAGGAACTTGCATTCTAATGGGGACAGCCCATAAAGGGAAGCTAGAAAAGGGGTTGGAAATAGTAGTGGAATGGGAACACAAGTTCTCCATTAACCCTTCTTTTTTGATTCTTGCCTAGTATGGTGATTGCTGAAATAATAGAACTTTATTTTCTCCCAAATACAAGACAGGGTATCTAAGACCAAGGGAATTTTCTTATACAGGATGAAATCCACTATCCCAGCTGGTCACTACTTACAAAGTATGAGTAGGCTGGGTCTAGAAGCTCAGGGGAATGTTGCCTTGAGTAATTATTATTTATCCTGACTATGCAGTAGGAATTCTTTGAAATCTATGGGTTATCCCATTTGGGTCAAAGGAAAAGGATGAAAATGGCCAGCTACTATGTTTCAGAACCCCTTTGCTTGAATAAAAAGTGTTCCTCTAGGCCAGGATTCATAAAAAAGGAGGAAATTTTGGTGAAGTAGGCCTTGGTTACACTAAATTGGTGGTAAAGAGGGGAAAAGTAAATTTGTAGCTTATTCTCTATAATAAATTAAAGTAATTGGACCTCTAATGCTTTCTCTTCTCAGATACTTGGGAATCTCACCTTGAGAACACACCTACACTTCTCCAAGGGAGACTTTTAGACTGAGGAGATTGGTGCCTGAGGACAGCCACTCTGTTCTCCTCAGAGAATGGATATTGGATCAGAATATGTCTACAGCCTTCCGATCCCCTACCAATATTATTAGTTTAAGGGAAATGATTTTTAAGTTCAAGCTAAGTTCCTGATCACAATCCTTAACAGGGAAAGAGAATCTGAAACAATATATTTAAGGCTTGGCTCCCTTCCACCAAATTCTAGCTCCACAAAAACTTTGCGTAGCAAATAAACTAATTTTTTCAAGCCAATAGGAGAGAGAAATGAGAAGCAAAAAGATGAGAACATCAGACAATACACAGAGTGAATAATCTTCCTACTGGGAGCGAGATATATCAGCTCAATCAAGAGAGAAAACTCCACATCTCACATCAAAGGGAAATTTCCTAAGGTCTTTAGTGTAATTAGTGGAAGATGAAGATATGATTCAGGTGCCAGCTCCTCTATTTGTTGGTTTTTTCCCAGTCTTTCTTGCCCTCAAGGGACTTTTCTTAGAAGAGAAGCTGGAGCCATATGTCCCCCCTCTTGAAGCTAGAAGCCAGGAGACCAAGATTTCTCTTTCCTCAAGTCCTCACCTACTCCACTCTTCAATCAGGAAATTTCCCTCAGTGAGAAGGGTCTTATGCAAATGGACTTTGAGCTGTGGGCTACATTAAAATGACATACAAGACAAAGAGAGTATTTATGTGTAGCTGTGAGAACCTTTATCTTGACATCATAGATTTCTGTATTTCGAACAGTGCACTTGAACATACTTGATAGGTGACTTGGAAAATGGTCACATGCGTGAGATCAGGAATACTGATTTGTGGGACTCAAATTGCAAGACCTCACTTGTAGTGTAGCATGTAGCTAGTTCCAGATTGTCTGGAGAGTTGATGTTTTCATGTCTGCTCTGGACTGACCAAAACTGCTCCTGGATAGCAGGTTGGAACTAATTTAGGTGTATTCTACTAAATGAAGTGGGCTGAGGCTACGACTGTCTTTTTTATTCCTTTTCTTTAAAAAATTTTTATTTTCCTCCAATTACATGCAAAACTATTTTTACATCTTTTAAAAAATATTGAGTTCCAGATTCTCTCCCCCTCACCTGCCATCCCCTCTCCTCATTGGGAAGGCAAGCAATTTGATATAGGTTATACTTGTGCACTCATGCCAAACATGTTTTTATGTTAATTCTGTTGTGAAAGAAAACACAGACTAAAAGAAAAAAGAAAAAGAAAATAAAAAAAACAAGAAAAAAAGAAAAATAAAAAAAGTAAAGAAAAAGTATGCTTTGTTCTTCATTGAAACTCCTTCAGTTCTTTCTCTGGAGGTAGATAACATCTTTCATCCTAAGTCTTTCAGTATTGTCTTGGATTATTGTATTGTTGAGGGTAGTTAAGTCATTCACAATTGATCATGGCACAATATTGCTCTTACTGTGTACAATGTTCTCCTGGTTCTGCTCATTTTACTTTGCATCAGTTCATGTAAGTTTCTCCGGTTTTTCTGAGAACATCCTGCTCATTATTTCTTATAGACAATAGTATACCATCACAATCATGTACCACAACTTGTTCAGCCATTTCCCCATTGATGGGCATCCCCTCAATTTCCAATTCTTTATCATCAGTAAAAGAGCTGCTCTAAATATTTATGTACACATAGGTTCTTTCACTTTTTTTTTTTTTTACATCTGTGGGATATAAAACTGGCAGTGGTATTGCTTGGTCAAAGGGTATGTCCAGTTTTGTAGCCCTTTGGGCATAGTTCCAAATTGCTGTACAGAATATACCACCTTACCAACAGTGCATTAGTGTCAATTTTCCCACATCTCCTCCAATATTTGTCATTGTTTTTCTTGTCATGTTAGCCAATCTGATAGGTGTGGGTTGGTAACTCAAAGTTGTTTGAATTTGCATTTCTCTAATCAATAGTGATTTAGAGAATTCTTTCAAAGACTATAGATAGTTTTGATTACTTCATCTAAAAACTGCTTGATTATATCATTTGACCATTTATCAATTGAGGAGTGGCTAATATTTCTATTAAGTTCCCTCAGTTCTCTATATATTTGACAAATGAGGTCTTTATCAGAGAAACTTGCTATAAATTTTTTTCACAGTTATGATTAGTGGGTATTTCCCTCTATCCTATTTCTCCCCTGTTTATACTACTCTCTCTCCTTTCACCCTGTCCATTCTCAAAAGTGTTTTGCTTCTGACTTTTTACCTCCCACAATCTGCCCTCCCCTCTTTAAGCCTTGACCTGCTTCTTTTATCCTCTTCCACTCCTGCTTTCTTATAGTACTGTAGATTTCTCTACCCATCTGAGTGTGCATGCCATTCCCTTTCTGAACCAATTTTGATGAAAGTGAGGTTCATGTGCTCCTCCTTTCTCACCTCCCCCATCTTCCTTTCCACTATAAAAGCTTTTTCATACCTCTTTTACCTCAGATAATTGACCCCATTCTTCCTCACCCAGTTCATTCCTTTTTCTCATCTCTTAATTTTATTCATATTCAATTCTTACCTGTGTTCTCTATGTATACTCCTTCTAACTGCCCTAATAATGTGAAAGTCTTTAGGAGTTACAAGTATCAGTTCACCCTTTGGGCATATAAACAGTTTAACTTTATTAAATCTTTTATTATTTCTCTTTCTTATTTACCTTTTTATACTTCTCTTGAGATTTGTATATGAAAGTCAAATTTTCTATTTAGCTCTGATTTTTTAAAGTCCTTTGAAAGTCCTTTATTTCATTGAATGTTTATTTTTTCCCCCAAAGAATTATAATCAGTTTTTGTTGGATACGTGATTCTTGTTTCTAATCTTAGCTTTTTTGCCCACTGGAGTATCATATTCCGAGACCTTTTGTCCTTTGAGGTAGAAACTGCTAAATTTTGTTATCCTGACTGTGGCCCCATGATATTTGCATTGTTTCTTTTTGGCTGCTTGCAATATTTTCTCCTTGATCTGGGAGCTCTGGAATTTGACTTTAATCTGGAAGTTTTCATTTTGGGATCTCTTTCAGGAGGTCATCAGTGGATTCTTTTAATTTTCATTTTATGCTGTAGCTCCAGAATATCAGGGCAGCTTTCCATGATAATTTCTTAGATGATGATGTCTAGGTATCATGGCTTTCAGGTAGTCCAATAATTCTTAAATTTTCTCTTCTGGATCTATTTTGCAGATTAGTTGTTTTTCCAAATGAGATACTTCTTCACATTTTCTCCTATTTTTTTCATTCTTTTGATTGTGTTTTATTGTTGCTTGATGTCTCATGGAGTCATTAGTTTCCCCAATAGTTTGCCAAATTCTAATTTTTAAGGAATTATCTTTTTCACTGAGCTTTTATACCTCCTTTTTCCTTTGACCAATTCTATTTTTTAAGGAGCTCTTTTCTTCATTGAGTTTCTGTACCTCTTTTTTTCCATTTGGGCAGTTGTACTTTCAAGACATTCTTCCCTCCAGCAGATTTTTGTGTCTCTTTTACCATTTGGCTTATTCTGTTTTTTAAGGTGTTATTTCCTTCAGTATTATTTTTTTGTGTCTCCTTTATCAAACTATTGACTCTTTTTTCATGATTTTCTTGAATCACCCTCATTTCTTTTTGCAATTTTTCCTCTACCTCTCTTGCTTCATTTTTGAATCCTTTTTGAGCTCTTCTGTTACATAAGATCAATTCATGTTTTATTTTGAGGCTTTTGATGTAGCAGTTTTGATTTTGTTGTCTTCTTCTGAGTTTGTGTTTTAGTCTTCCATGTCACCATAGTAACTTTCTATAGTCAGAATCTTTTCCGACTGCTTGCTCATTTTCCAGACTATTTCTTGACTTTTCACTCTATACTAAAGTAGGTTCTGTTTCTCAAGTAGAGGGGGCATGTCCCACACTTCAGAATTCTTGTGCAGCTTTTTTCCAAGCTAGTTCTGGGTGTTCTAAGCTTTCATTTCTTCGAAGATGGTATGATCTAGGGAAAGGTGTGTTTGCTACTCTGCTGGTCTTTTCTCTGCTCTATGAGCAACAACAGGCATTCTTTTCCACACTGGAACTGTGACCAAGATTCCAGCAACCATGTAGCCACAGTCTGTGGTGTGTTAATGTTTCTGCTTATTCTGGGACTGAGAACCAGAATCCAAGTGTGGACAGTGTCACAGAGAACTCCCCCAGTGATTGCAATATATGATATTGCAATCTCCTTATAATATATATATAATATATTATTATAATATATTATTATAATATATATTATATAATATATAATAATGCTATATATTATAATAATATATTATATATATAATATATATATATAAAATCTCCTTTTGATCAGTTGTTGGACTCTTTTCCAATCTATGGGTTGAAAGATCTGACAACCTTGACTGTTACCAGTGATTCAATTGTCTCCAGAACCTACTGCTAGTTTACTGGCATGTATCCTTCATTGGACTGTGCTCTAATTTCACCCTGGTACAATAGATCTTTCTGGCCAAGCTTACTTGGCCTGAAAATTTTTTTCATCCTGTCCTTTTGTGGGTCCTGTCACTCTAGAATTTGTTTTGAGATTACTTAAAGTTGTTTAGAGGAATTTTGGAGAGAGCTTCAGTGAGTTCCTGTCTTTTCTCTCCCATCTTGGCTCTGCCCTCTTCTTTTCTTTTTTCTTTCCTCCTTTCCTCCTTTCTTTCTTTCCTTTATTTTTAAAATTTAGGTGACACATTTCTCATATAAGCTAGAAGAAATCTAGGCCTAGGAGATGAAGCATGAGTTTGGACTAGCCCTTATGGGGAAGGAAAGGAACTAACAAATTACAACAAGGATCTGGCCAATTGTACCCTCCAAACAGGACTGTGACTTAAAATACTCAATCAACAAAATTTCTTAGACTTTGCCAGTGTACTCTGAAGGGACATAATTCGCTAAAGGGCCTCTTTACCTCCCTTCTACTTGAGTTTGAGAGGATTCTGCTACTGGATAATTTTGATGACCACCCTAAGTATTCAGAATCTCAATATTGGGCCATCTTCCTTACCAGTGATTCTTTATCTAGGGCATGTGGACTTGATTTTTTTCTAAATTGATAATTATGTCAATATGATTTCAATATAATTTAAAAATTCAGTCCAAGAAATTTCGTTGCATTCAAAAATAATATTTTGAAAACAGATTTCATAGATTTAATCAGATTACAAAAGGGTCCATGACACACAAAATAGGATAAGACTTGCTTTTGAGTATAAACAAATGTGCTTTCAGAGGGACTATAGGTCACTAATGGCCAGCCTGCAATCCCGGAAGAGTTCTTGGACTTAACATATGCCTAACCCAGGACTGGGATACAAAGGTAAGACCTAAGTGGGTACGGGGCAGATTGACTCATGTCCCTATTATATATATTTTTGGTGGGCAGCTAGATGGCACAGTGGATAGAGGGCTGAACCTGGAATCAGAAAACTCATCTTTCTGAGTTCAAATCTGGCCTCAGACTTTTACTAGTTGTGTGATCCTGGACAAGTCACTTAAGTCAGTTTGCCTCAGTTTCTACAATAATAAAATGAACTGGAGAAGGAAATGGCAACCCATGTCAGCATCTCTGTCAACAAAACCTCAAATGGGGTCATGAAGAGTCAGACATGACTGAAAATCACCAAATGACAGCAAAAAATCTGGTTCATGGTAGCTTTGTGCAAAGAGCCATCTCATTATCAACAAGGGATAGCTTTAAATCCTTCCTCAGAAACTTACTAGTTGTATGACCCTAGGCAGTGTTTTTTTTTGCCCTAGGAAATGTTCCCAGCTGGCTTTCAGAAGTTGTGAGTTTGAAGAGAAATAATACTTGTGTCTAAGCCCCTCTGAGCTTGTGAGACATTGCCACCTCATGAAGGTCTCTTCCCTCATTTTTGAGGACAATGGCTATCCGCAACTTGGCAAGTCACTGTCTACAGCATAGCTATATAACTGGTATGAAGAATTCAGGATTGTAGAGCTACCTGAGCAATCTACAAAACTGGTCCTCAAGACAGTTGCACCACAAGGCTCCTTGATCCAATCCATGAGAAAACATAATGCAATTTCAATTTGAAATATGCTATAGGAAATAATTGTCCTCTGAAGCACATCACAGACAATGTAGCACTGAGTTAATTTTTCTCCATTTTTACTATTATTTATGAGTAGGAGAAAGGAAAAGAGAGATGTCTTTCAGCTGCAAGCTGAAAAATTATATTACTGAGTATGTTTTATGAGGGAGAAAATATTATATATAATTTTGTCTTTGGATTTGTATAGGTACCAGATATGCTTTAAATTATAACCTCAACGCACATTATTTAAGACTCTTTTCTTTGGCACTTGAAGTCCTAGTTTATTTTTTTTATATAAAATCTTATCATTTACAAGGTTAAAAATCTCCCTTCATAATAACCATATACCACACAGAGTTTTATTTGTCCATGTATGTTAAGGAAGGAGTGGAAGGAGCCTTTTAAATTTAGAATGCATTATGTGAAGCTATGTCATATAGGTAAATAATGTACATATAAATGTATATTTATGAATTATTATGATTTATTTTTAAATAAATTGAGGTTTATGCTTAAAACACATATAAATCCTGATAATGAAAAATTAGACTATTTTAGGGACAATTATGCAGAATTTCATGCATTTGTATGATTTGGGATCTTAAAGAACAGACATTCATGCACACCTACCTCTAAATTAACTAAAGTGTCAGTACAATACACTATAGGAACTACTGTATTAGTAATAAAACACAAACCACCAGTGGAAACTAAATAAATAAAAGAGGCAGTGAAGGGACATGTGCTCCTCCCTTACTGCCAGTCTTGAGTCCCAATCTTGTTCTAGCTTTGGTTCTAGGTATGACTAGTAAAGTTGTATTCATAACTGCAGCTCAGTCAATGAGCTCTCACATCCCATCACACTCCACTCCCTAACAGTTACCCAGCAAGTTCTGAATAGCACCTACCATTTCTATCCTCATGTTCTTGTGTCTTCTTCTTGATCTTAGCTTTACTTGCTTGGGGGATGCTCATGATTTTGGGCCATTGAGTAGATGACCTTGAGTAGACTTGAAGGAAGGGAAAATACCTCCCTTTCATTCTTCAGATTCCAGGGGAAGGTAGCAGTGACCTTTAAATACTAGGACACAACCTTTTCAGGAGACTTGGGATACTGCTCCCGCTGCTGTGATAGGCTTATTTGATGCCTTCTGTCACTGGTTCTGGATAAGATGGGGGTGACTACTATAGGGCCTTGCTGATCTTTGGAATTCCTTGATTTGGGTGAGGAAGGGGTTGAGAAGGAAACAAACCTTTATTAAGTGCCTCCTTAGCACAAGGAACTCTTCTAAATGCTTTACAAACATTATCTCATTGATTTCCACAACAACCTTATGAAATAATTGCTATTTTTATCCTCATTTTATAGTTGAGGAAACTGAGACAGAAAGAGCTTGTCCAGGGCCACACAGCTAGCGTGTGACTGAAGCTAGACTGGAATTCAGGTCTTTCTGACTCCCAGGCCTCTAAGGTGAGAGGTGCTTTATGTTTTCATCTGATGTGGGATATAGCCTGACCCACACACTTTTGTCTGCAATCTAGTTACTTAGGGCCTCAACTCTGCCCCTCACCTCCTTTTTTTCCCCTTTGAGAATGTACCAGAGTACTAAGAGGTAACTAGCTGATTGTGCAATTATAATCTTAATTTCCAGAGCTGGATATTTTTCAGGTCAAAAGGTTCAAATAGTGATGAGATTTGCAGCATGGTCACGTTATGTGTGATGTGTAATGACCTTCAGTGGAAACATAACCATCGCTAGAGTTCAGGTCAATGCACTATGTAGTCAAGGTGTAAGAAGAGTGATCAACATGACTATTGAAAGTACTGAAGTTGTTGATAAAAGGTGGAGCACTCGAGTGAAGTGCTGAAACCCCTGAAAAAGGCAATATTCAGCATGGGATAGATAGACAGATAGATAAACAGAGCATTTATTGGGCACTTTCTATAGGTCAAACACTATACTAAGCACTGGAGATATGAATACAAGAAATCAAAGATAATTCCTGCCTTCAAGGAGCTTTTATTCTAATAAAGGAAGATAGTACACAAAGAGGATCTGGAAAAAGAAGGCAAGGGAAGAAATAAGTATGGTGGCATGGTGTGGAAATGACCTGAAGGTCGTGTGGAGACCTGATTGTGGGTGAGGTAAGGTGGAAGCTCACCTTTCAGAAGTTATTTCTAAGGGGAAGAGTCCAAGATTCCAGTGTGGAGACAAAGCTCAGACCTTACCTTTGCTACCTGTATAATTTAGGCAAGTCACGTCTCTTTGGGCTTTAGTTTCTTTATCTAGAAATTGAGGGGGTTGGACTAGATACACCCCAATTTCCCTCAAGTTTTAATAGTCTGTGATCTTAGGTCCTGAAAGAAAAAGGAGGATAAACAAGACAGTGAAGACATTAGTGACAAGGAAAGTCTTGGATGAAAGAGGCCGTTTTGAGGATGCATTTAGATTCTTTCTATGTTATTGTATGTATTGATTCAGAAATAATCTATTGTGTATGTATGTATTGTATATCTTATCTGTGTACGTATTGTATATGCATGAATTGTGTGTATTGACTCAGAAATGATCTTTTATGGTCCACACAAGTAAAAAGCCACGATCAAAGGGTTACACAATTAGTCTCCAATTCTCATGCCAATGAATTCTGCAACCTACTCCATGATCAGTATATTGGAATAAGCAATACTATTGATCCTCAATACTCTGAAACTGGCTTTAAAGAAATTAAAATGTTACTATTATTCATCTTTGTTTTAACATTGAGAAAAGTTTAAGTCCTGTTTCTGATATAGGCAAAGTTAGGCATACCGGGACCTAGAACTAGTAAGTACTATGGAGTCCACTCTTCCATAGACTTTGGTTTATTTATTTTTTTAATTTAATATTTTACTTTCCACCAATTACATGTATAAACAATTTTTAACATTCATTTTAAAAAAATTGTGAGTTTCAAGTTTTCTTCCTCTCTCCCTCTCTCCTCCTCACCCCATTGAGAAGGCAAGCTTTGATATACATGTGTAATCATGTAAAACACATTTCCATGTTAGTTATGTGAAAAAAACAGACAAAAAATTAGGTTTATCTTGTAGAAAATAGTTAATAAAGCACTTAGCTCATTAAATACTCAACCAAATCCATGTCTAGTAAGAGAGTAGTAAGGAAAGCAGGAATGAGAAAATAAACTGTTCAGAAAATAGACCAGAGGTACATGGTGAAATATTATAATTCCATAAAAATTAACTGGTGAAAGGGTACAGATGAAATGTGTATTTTTCCTATGTCAAATTATGTTTAAAAATTAAAGAAGTTTAAAACTTTATTTTTATTTGATAACTAAATACTTATAATGCAATAGAAAAAGTTCTTAAACTGATAATTGACTAACTTTCTCCCTTCCCTGCCCTCTGCCATTTTATACTAACTAATATTTTTCACATGATGTTCATTTCCTTTCTAAGACCAGCATGGAGTTCTTTAGAATATGCCATCCTTAGACTTTTCATTTTATAACTTACAAGAGGCATCCCTAGATGTTTTGCAATCTATTTCTAAATGGCAATAATGAATCTTCTGGAATTTTTAACTAAGCATTTAATAGCAGACTTACCTTAAACCCTAAACTCTTCTAGACAGTCATTAATTGATCCATAAAACTACTGGAAGATTCATTATAGCTGATGATAATTCTCTCATCCCCAGACTTCACTTGGCTTAAAACATTTGCCTGCCTTACAAATGAGAACGAATAAATAAAAGAACATAGTACTACGTTAATAATTACTGCATTCTAGTCAACCGGAACCTTCCATTTTAATCAAAGTGGGTTGCAATTTCAGTGTGGGTTGATTTAGTGCTTCCACCACCTGTGAAAAGATAAAAAGCAGAAACAGAAGTTAAGGAACTGCAGAGAAACCACTCCGAGTGGGTGTGATCTCCTGCAGCATGAAAGCTTTAACAGAAAGGCAAATTAGGGACTTAGGGAACCTTAATACATAGAACTCTTGTATCAGAGGTTTCTTCTTGGCTAGAGAATTTAGTTAGCTATAGTAGGTGGTGCAGTGGATAGTGCACCAGTGCAGGAGTCAAGAGGACCTGAGTTCAAATCTCACCTCAGACACCTGACACTCACTAGCTGTGTGACCGTGGGCAAGTCACTTAACCCCAACTGCCTCATCCTGAGTCATCCCCAGTCATCCTGATGAATGTCTGGTCACTGGATTCAGATGGCTCTGGGGGAGAAGTGAGGCTGGTGACCTGCACAGCCCTCCCTCACTCAAAACAGTCAAGTGCAAGTCATGTCATCATTTCTCTGATGGTCTTCTTCGGCAATGAAGGATGAACACACACACACACACACACACACACACACGTGTGTTTGGCTCATTTACTTCCATCAAGGTAAATCTGGAAACTTTCCCCCTGATATCCTCACCCAACTAGCCACCAACTCTCTATATAAACATTCAACTCACTAAGGAATAGAGAAGTTTATTTATAGGACACTGAAAACAAACATAGCACAACTTAGATGCAAAAAGATAATGCTTAGTGTTGAACAGACCTTTCCCTAGCAGCATGTATAAACAGCTTTTTACAGGACATAATCAATAGACATCCCATTATAATTCCTAAATGAACTTTCTCAGTACATGCTTCCCATCAACACTTTTAGGATCTCTTCTATGGTGGCTTCAGATCTTCCCAGACATTCAGTCTGCAATTGTCCTCAACTCCCGGCAGATAACACTCAGAATCATAGAGTCTTTGTTACAAGGAGCCTCAGTGGCTATCAGTCTAACCAATGTCAATCATGTAGCCATCCAGCCTTTGCTTGAAAATGCCCATTGAAGGGGAATCTGCTGCCTCTGAGGCTGCCCATCCTTTCAAATAACTTGATTTGTTAGGAAGTTTTTACTTCCATCTAACACTTAGCAGAGTGCCTGACATATAGATGTTTAATAAATGTTTCTTGGTTGATTGATTAATAAAGCAAAACAATGTCCTCTTTGCAACTTCTGCTCATGGATCCTTGGTCCAAATACAAGCCTGAGATCTCTCCCATATGGCAATTTTTCAAGCACTTAAAGTCAGCTATCGTGTCTTCTCTTCTTCAAGTCTAAACATTGCCAGTTCCTTCAACTGAATATCATATGAGATAGTTTCAAGGGTCAAGCACCATCCAGGTTACCCTCTTCTGTTTGCCCTCTTCCTTATCATTGTTCTTCCCAAAATGTAGAGTGCAGAGCTGAATGCAATACTTCTGATGTGGTCTGACTATATCAGAGCTCAGTGGGACTTTCACCTTCCTGTTCTTGGAAGCTTTATCTTCCTTAATGCAGCCCAAGATCAGGTTAGGTTTTTTTCTGGCCACTTTGTCATACTATTGATTCACTGAATCTATCACTAATAAAACCCAGATACTTTTCCAGATAAATTACTGTCAATCTCTTCTTTCCATATCTTGTCCTTGTGAAATTATTTCATGAAACCAAATGCAAGATTTTCTCTTTTTACAAGTCACTCCTCAGTTGATAGATGCTGAATGAAAAGACAGTTTTCAGAGGAAGAAATTAAAGTTGTCTATAGTCATATGAAAAATGTTCCAAATCACTATTGATTAGAGAAATTCAAATCAAAATGACTCTGAGCTACCACATCACACCTATCAGACTGGCTAACATTACAAAACAGGAAAATAATAAATGTTGCAGAAGATATGGAAAATTGGAACACCAACACACTGTTGGTGGAGTTGTGAACTGATCCAACCTTTCTGTAGAGCAATTTGGATCTATGCCCAAATGGCTATAAAATATATGAAAGGGCATATGCTTTCATCCAGCAACATCACTTCTATGTCTGTATCCCAAAGAGATCATACAAATTGGAAAAGGACCCACATGTATAAAAATATTTATAGCAGTTCTTTTTGTGGTGGCCAAGAATTGAAAATTGAGGGGATGCCCATTCATTGGAGAATGACTGAACAAGTTGTGGTATATGAATAATGGAATACTATTGTTTCATAAGAAATGGTGAGCAGGTAGACTTCAGAAAAACCTGGAAAAACTTAAATGAACTGATGCTAAGTGAAATGAGCTGAACCAGGAGAACATTGTACACAGGAACAGCCACATTATGTGATGACTCACTTTGATAGACTTAGCCCTTCTCAGCAATGTAACGATCTAAGACAATTCCAAAAGACTCATGATAGAAAATGCCATCCACATCCAGAGAAAGAGCTTTGGAGTCTGAATGCAGATAGAAGCAGACTGTTTGTTATCCTTTTCTTTTGTTTCATATTGTTTCTTCCTTCTTGTGGTTCCCCCCCATTAGTTTTAATTCTTCTTTACATCATGACTAATGTGAAAATATGTTTAATATGATTGTATAAGTAGAACCTATATCAGATTGTATACCATCTTGGGGAAAGGAGAGGGAGGGGGAGAAAATTTAAAACTCAAAATCTTATGGAAGTGAATATTGAAAACTAAAAAATAAATAAATTAATTAATTCCTTTAAAAAAAGGAAAAAAAAGAAGGGGTTGTGAAAGACATTAATCACTTAGCCAGAGACTCAAACATGCGATCAATCAGCATTATTAAGCACCTGGATGCCATGTACTTGATATACAAGGATAAAAATGAACAGTCCATACCCTCATAGAGACAAAGTGTACTTGGCCAAGTAAATGGATTTTCACTCTCAAAAACAAAATTTTCTATTTTTCCTTATTACATTAAATTTTACTGGATTTAACTAAGTCAGTATCTTTTTGGGTCCTGTTATCTAATTAGTTAGTATACATTTATTAAGTACCTACTACATACCAGGCAATGTGCCAAGTATAGAGCTACAAAATAAAAAAAAAAGACTTTAGTGTTTTAAAGGAGGTCACAGTCTAGGGGCAAACAACATATAAATAATTGTGTACAAATAAGTTGCACACAGGATAAATTGGATGAATGAAGTGAAGAGGTAGAGATGATGAGTGAGAGTTATTCCTTCTATTACTGTGTCTTTGGTAAATTTTATAGATGCCCTCTATGCCTTTATCCAAATAATTGATAAAAATATTGAGCTTTATAGGACCAAACTTAAATCTGAGGGGCCCCTAGGTGGAGCAGTGGACAGAGCACAGATCTGGAGTCAGGAAGGCTCTTCTTCCTGAGTTCAAATCTGAACTCAGACACTTACTAGCTGTGTGATCCCGGGCAAGTCACTTAACCCTGTTTGCTTCAGTTTCCTCAGATGTAAAATGACCTGGAAAAAGAAATGGCAAAGACTCTAGTGTCTTCACCAAGAAAAGCCATGTAGAATCAGACATGACTGAACAACTAAACCACAAATAGATTCTGGAAAGATCCCCACTGGAGATAGAAAGTCTTTCCAAGGTGACAAAGAGCCATTGATGACTATTCTTTGAGACCAGCTATCTTCATTATGCAAAATGATGTTGGAAATCCACCTCAGTTTGTCCCATGGAACTCTATACTCTCCACGTACTTTTTATACCTGGTATCAGGATTATCCTCTTATTTTTCTTGAGTGCACATAGACATCAGGATTCTTCGTAGTCCATAGTCCCTCCGATTCAAGTTATCCTCCCACAAATTAAAGTACTTTTCCTCTAATTCTCTTATAGACACTTGCAATCACAACACTACGAGTAAGATACCAGCATAGATATCCTGAAGCTTTGTTCCTAGGCAGTGATCTGTTGATGGTCCCTTCTCTATTCTGCCTCTTTTCCTGGACCTGTCTTCCCCTCAACATTTTTACTAGTATCGAAGTAATGAACATGGTTTATGTATGGGGCCCCAATCCATATCAGACACGGATCAATGTTAATAATTGAGTTTACAGGTCTCGGTGTGATCCACGGTCCTTTTCTTATTCCTCTTTCAATAGAATTGGCCTAGTATCTGAATTCTCAATTATGTCCCTGAATGAAGGAAAAGTTAGCTAATTCTATGTGCCTTCCTAAAATATCTAGTGCTAGAGAATGGCTGTGGGTAGGTAGGGAGAAAGTTAGCCATTCCCTCCTCCTGCCTCCAAAATTTTGGATTCTGTGCTATACATAGGAAAGGAGGAGGCTGATACTTAGGGAAGGAAAAGAGGGTAATCTCTAAGGCCCCCTCAGATTTGGTCAGACTGTGGCCCTTAGGCAATGGGGTCAAAATAATTTTAAATAATTAATTAATTCAGTTTTAAAAAAAGCTGTAGGCTATACTGTTTTCTGGCTAAACTAATCACTCATTTCAATAAATTTTACTTAGGGCATTTAGTTCAAATAACATATTTATAACCTATCTTAGGCAATCTTTCCATGGGACTTACTCTCAGGAATATTGTGAAGTTGAAGAAGCTTCTCTTTAGCTACTAAAAATTCTCATTCTGTGCTTTATAAGTCCCTTTGTAGTGTGTCCTGAGTCCCACTCCCACATCCAGGTGTTTGACATTTCTATGCTGTTTCCCCTTCTGTCAGATTCTTTTTCATTTTTTTCAAGATGTTAATGAAGGATCACCTCTCTCAAGGGGTAGCTATATTTATAGCTAGTGAGTGTGGAAGGATGATTTAGGGCAGGGATGGGGAACCTGCAGCCTCAAGGCCAATGCGGTCCTCTAGCTCCTCAAGTGCAGCCCCTTTTCAGTCAAAGGGCTGCACTTTGGGACTTATAAAAAAGACTGCACTTGAGGACCTAGAGGACCACATATGACCTTGAGGCCACAGGTTCCCCACACTTGATTTAGGGTATCGGGACCCTCCTGATAATTCGGAAATTTCATCACAGACCTAATCTGCCTACATAAAAGACTGGTCTTGCTTTTCCCACTCCTAATTGGGCAATTTTGCCCAGAATATAGGGACTACTTTGATGAATGGAATAGAAAGAGGAAGATAAAGCAAATAGGAATAAAATCATCATGATGTTGTCATTTTAAGATTCTTTGTTTTATTGATCTGTTTCTATAGGATAAGCCTTCTTTGTAATATATCGCATTTATCTGAATAGCCTAGCTGACAGAGATAATCACATATACTATAAACTCAAAGGAAACACATTTGAGCTTGTGCTGGAGAGCGATTTATTTCCATTCTGTGTATTATCTTTTGCCCCCTTTGTTATGATTTTATAGTCAGCCCTTGATTATCTGTACTGTGGATGGTTTGTGGTCTCCTTGACTCCCCTGTTCAGTGATCTCTGTTTCAGCCTGCTAGCAGTGGATCCAGTTATGAGAAGTGATTAACACCTGATTATAGGATCAGTGGTTGTGGGAGGGTCTGGGTGAGACAGTTTGCTGTAGCAGAAAGATCCCTAAAGTTTTAGTCAGAATACCTGATTTTTGGACCTAGATCTTTCAGTTTTACTATCTATGTGATCTTGGGCAAGTCATTTAACACAATTTATATTTCTAAAACACAGATCATTTTTCTCCTCCAGAAGTTTTGGTGACTCCCTATTGTCTCTATGTTTTTAAGGATTTCACTTTAGTCTCTTTCACAAACTCTATGCTTCAAGCCAAATTGACCTACCTGCTATTTTCCTGTACCTACTATTCCCTGAGGAATGGGTATGGGGAAGATACTCCTTCCCCTCCCCTTGACTGCCCACATCACATCCAGGCACAGGAGACCCTCACAGATCATGTATAAGCTATATAAAGATAAAGTGAAAATAATCAACAGAGGGAAGGTAATAGAATTAAGAAGAAAACGGAAGGCTTCCTGTTGAAGATGGGATTTTAACTAGGACTTAAAGGAAGACGAGAGACTGAGATAAGGAGGGAACAAATTTCAGGCATGGAGGGCACTCAGCAAAAATACCTGAATTCAGGAGATAGAGTGTCTTATTTCAGGAACAGAAAGCTGACCAATGACACTGGAATCAGAGTATGAGGTATAAGAAGACTGGAGAGGTAGGAGGAAAAGCAGGTTATCAGGGTCTTTAAACAGAATATGCTACATCTGATCCTGGAGTTGGTAGGGAACCACTGGAGTTTATTGATTAGGAAGGTAACATGATTAGACTTGTGATTTAGCCCTCATCAGGGTGGAATTTGGATTGGAATGGAGAGAAACTTGTGGCAGACCAACCAACAAACAAGCTAGTGAAATGGTCCAGGCATGGGATAATGAGGGTCTGAACTAGGGTGATGACAGTATCAGAACACAGAAAGGGGCTCATGGGAAAGATGTCATGAAGGTAAAAACTAACAAGCTTTAGAAACAAATTGGATACCATCAAGTGAAATAGCGTAGAGGGAGAAGAGAACAAGGCAGAGGGTGCAGGAAAGAGCTCTGAGTGATACCCACTGCTAGGCATGATGTGGATGAAGAGCCACCAAAAGAGAAGATGAAGGAGAACCAGGACAAAGTAGGGTCACAGAAATGTGGGGAGAAGAGAGGATCACGATGAAGAGGATGGTTGGTAGTCAAAGGTTGCAGAGTGGTCATGAAGGATGAGGACTCAGAAGAGACTATTACGTTTGGCTAGTAAGAGATCAATGGTAACTTTGGAGAGGGCAATTTCAATTGAATGATGTGGTTGGAAGCTGTGGTAGGCGGTTAAGTTGAGTGAGCAGAAAGTGGAAATGCTGATTGTAGATTCTATAGCTCTATGCATTGTAGACTTCTTAAGGAATTTAACTCCAAGAAGAGGAAAGATATGTGATGATAGCTGATGGTAGAACTTGGAGCTCCTCTCAAGGCTCAGTTAAAGTCTAACCTTCTGCAAGAGGCATTTCCTGGTTCTCTTAGTTGTTAGTGACTCCCCCTCCCCCACTTAAATCACTATAATTATTTCATATGTATCTAGTTTTATCTGTGAAGATGTTGTATCCTCTCAGAAGAATGCAAGGTACTTGAGGACGGGCAATTTCACTTTTTTTATTTGTATTCCTAGCACCTAGCAGATGATAGGTATATACTAAAAAATGTCCATTGATTGATTGATTTCTGAGCCCAGGTTTTCCATGTATAAAATGATGATAATAATGCCAATAATGAAACATTCCCACATCCTGACAGAGGGGTGAGGGACTTAAGATGTGGAATGAGATGTGTTTTTGGATGTAGCAGATGTTGGAGTGATGGTGGGTAAGCTAGAGAGAAAATAAATACTTATTAATTGAAAAATAGATTTGGTAACAACAATGACAGTAACAACTCTGTCTGCCTTACAGAATTGGTATGAAATTGACCTAAATAGTATTTATCTTATTCCAGGCCACAATTCTTTGTCTGCTCCTTGAACTCTGTTCTAGTATCAACTTGTAATTCTGATCTGAACCCTGCCTCTTCCCCTTTGGCTTAGCACCTTATAACTCTCATAACCTGCATATTAGGCCTCTGGTTCTTTGCAACCAACCTGACACTTTGTCTCTGAAGCAGGAAATTTCAGCTGTCCTCTCAAGAAGCCTTATCTTATGACACTGAGGAATCTTAATTAACCAGATGAAATAGCAAGTTTATAGCTCCCTTGAGAGCTATAAAATAGCTATAGATATTTTATTTAAATAGATATATCAATTATTAATTATAACATAATTCAAATATATAATTAAATATAAAATATTGAAAAATACATATGATAAATTATAAATACAATAAATAATTATAATAAAAATTTATATATTCCTTGAGAAGTCTACATTGGGTAAAATTGTACAACTTACATTGGGTGTCTCTACTTTTTTTTCTTTTCACTCTCTTACCTCTCTACTGCCTGACTTCCAACTTCATCATTCAACTGAAACTGTTCTCTCCAAAATTACTGTTGATCTCTAACTTATCAAATCTAATAGTCTCTTCTCGATACTCATCTTTTGTGACAATTTTTTAAAATTATAAATAGATAAAATATCTAAACTTTATGTAAATAGATAAATTTTGTATAAATAGATATAGCAAATATATTCTATTTAAATATCTATAAAAAATAGCAGACACCTATCCAGTACTTTAAGGATTGTAAAACACTTTTATATATTATTTTATTTTTCCAAAGTTACATGTAAAAACTTTTTTCTAACATTTTTTAAAGTTTTGAGTTCCAAATTCTATCCCTTCTTCTCTCCCCTCCTCCCTCCTTGAGATGACAAGCAATCTGATATAGGTTATGCATGTACAATCATGTAAAATATATTTCCACATTAGTAATTTTGTAGAAGAAAACTCAAACCCCAAAAAATGAAAGAAGGAAAAAAAATGAAAAATATTATGCTTTGACCTGCATTCAGACCTCATCAGTTCTTTCTTCGGAGGTGAATAGAATTTTTCATCATAAGTCCTTTGGGATTGTCTTGAATCACTGTATTTGCTAATATAGTAGCTAAGAATAGGTAAGTCATTCACAGTTGATCATTGTACAATATTGATTTTCATTGTATACGATATTTTCCTGGCTCCACTCACTTCATTCTGTATCAATTCATGCAAGTTTTCCCAGGATTTTATGGAATCATCCTGCTCATTATTTCTTATAGCCTAATGATATTCCATTACAACTATATATCACAATTTCTCCAGCCATTTCCCAATTGATGAACATCCCCTCAATTTCCAATTTTTGGCTACCTCAGAAGGAGCTGCTATAAATATTATTTTGTACAAATAGGTCCCTTCGGCCCCCTCAATTTTTTTTGTCTCTTTGTGATACAGAACTAAGTAGAGGTATTGCTAGATCTACAGTTATTCATTTTTATGGCTTTTTGGGCACAATTCCAAGTTGCTCTTCAAAATAGTTGGATCAGTTCAAAACTCCACCCATATTGCATTAGTGTCCCAGTTTTCCCACATCCCCTCCTAACATTTATCATTTTCTTTTTCTGTCATATTAGCCAATACGATAGGTGTGAGGTGGTAGCTAATAGTTTTAATTTTCATTTCTCTATTCAATAGCGATTTAGAAAATTTTTTCATATGACTATAGATAGCTTTGATTTTGTTTGAAAACTGTCTATTCATATGTTTTGACCATTTGTCAACTGAAGAATGACTTATACCCTTATAAAGTTGAATCAGTTCTCTATGTATTTGGTAAATGAGAACTTTATCAGAGATACTTGCTCTAAATCTCACCCTACCCCCAGTTTTCTGTTTCCTTCTAATTTTGCTTGCATTGGTTTTGTTTGTGCAAAAGTTTTCAAATTTAACATAATGAAGAGTATCCATTTTTCATTTTGTAAAACTCTTTAAATGCATTTTTTTCTCATTTGAAATATATAAACTTGTGTGGATAGTATGATATCTTAATTTTATGGATGAATAAACTGAGAAAGATTAGGATTTTTGTTCAAAGTCATACCACAGGATTTAAATCGAGATCTTTTTTTTTTTTTAACTTCAAGTTTGGTATTCTGTAAACCGTCTATGTCACACTGACCACTTGGATACATTCCAGAAATCATGCATATAAAAGTACTCTGTAAACTGTAAAACTTTTTACAATTGTCAACTATTATCGTTATTGTTACTGCATGAAGGTATGGACTCAGAGTCACTGAAAAGCATTTCTGGTGCCCATTCACATATAAGACATAAAAAATGCTTTCAGGATCAAATAAACATGTTGGTGGCTAGAACTGCCCATATGCTAAAAATATTTGACTCTGTAGTATGTTTCCCTAGGATCTGCCTCCCAGGGAGCCACAGTAAGGAACATTTGGAAAATGCATGGACCCTTTCAGGGAAGTACAGTACCAGTTAGCCTAAATTTTCATGATAACAAAACAACCTATGGAACAGAATCAGTCATATTTAACTATGTTGTATGGTGTGACCAAAATCTCCACCACAGTTGTGAATGGATGCTTTCTTGGGTCAGGGATATCATCCTGGGCCCTCAACAACTATATCATTATTAGTCTACATCAAATTGGAAAGACCTTCAATGGGATTCCAATGATGAACTATATGTCTACCATCCAAAGAGAAGTCCTTTTAAGTTCAGGAAGACCCCCACAAAGTTAGCTGCCAAGTGACGAATTTTTCAGTCACATAGCAACTCTTGAAGATATTCCACTAAGTCAAAAAGGAGTTGTGATTTGCATACATTGAAGGAATACCTACACCAATGAAATCAAAGGTTGAAGAAATATTGAATAAAAAGTAGATAAGTATGTGATTGACTAAACTATTCACTTTCAGTTGGTTGTTTGGGGAGTTCACAGCTTTAGTGCAATGAGATAATTTAGAAATTAGTGTCCCAGTGATACGGATGAGTTAAATTTAGTATTGAGTGCTTAATATATTTGAAGTAATGTAGTATTGATAAAAATGAATAGCAATCTCTACCTTCAAAGAAGGAAGTGAAGATGAAGGGAATAAGCATTTATATAGCATCTACTATGTGCCAAACACTTTTGTGATCATTGTATCATTTGAACTTCACAACCTGGCACAACAAACAAAATAACAAAGAAGGAGATGACAAACAAGGAAGAGAAATGCTGTGCATATGAACAGAGGAACCATGGCGGAGAGTGATGGCATGAATGAGACCATCTACTGATAGCCCTCTACCCCAGGTAATACTATCCATGACTCATGTTCTATTTACCTCTGAGTTGGGCTGCTCACTGTTGAAATTGCTGTTTTCCCTGGGCTTTGACAAGAACCCCATTTATGTGCTTTGACTAGTAAATAAGTGTCTTTAATTTTTGAGCTTTGTAAACCACCTGATTGCAATGGGAATTGGTGCCAACACAATCTATTGTTCTGGACAAAAAATCATCAGGTTATCCTTGTAGGAATAATAAGCCATAGGAATGAGACCTCATCATAATGTATAGCTTCATGCCTTGTGAGAGCTGTTAAAACATGGGTTATACAAAAATAATTATAATACAGATTAGAATGGTATGAGTGTATGAGAGAGGTTTCAGGAAATAGTCTTAGGGTTGGATAGATGGGGGAAAGTTTCATGGGAGAAGTGGTATCTGAGCAAGCTGAGTAAAAGAAAAAAGTAATTACAAAGCGGAGGTGGAATATGCTAGATGTTGAAAAGATAGCATTCTGAAGTCCTCATTAGGTATTGCAATCAGATCAACCAATTGATGGAGTTTCTGCACAGTTAGGCACTGAGAGTACCTGGTTCAATGAATACTTTTTATTGATGATAATGTTGATATGAGACTTTGACTGAAAAGTTCATTTGGTCTCACTTAGTCCCTAGGTCCCTAGTTAATAATTCAAGCTTTCTAACATATCATACAAACAACCAAACTAATTTTTAAGACGTAGAAAAATAGTAGCAAAGAGGTCAGCCCATTTAGCAAGTGTCAGCATTGCTGAGAAGATAAACTCTCATGAATGGGAAAGAAATAGAAATGTGAAAAAAGAAATATTGTTTACAACCCAAATTGAAAGTCTTTTTTTTTTCAAACTTCTGGTTTATCTAAACCAAAGTATATGTCCTGATTTCTGAAAACCATTCTAAAGTAATTTGTTCTTACATGATGGAAGAACTAAAATTTTCCTTTATTATTATTGTCATCTTAGTCAAGGGAATCAAATGAGGGAAATCTAACATAAAAAAAGAGAAAATCTATTAAAATGTTTTTCAATCTTGACTTCTTAAAAGATCACCAAACTCTCTTTCCAAACATTTGCTAATGATGAAACCTTATTCCTCAAAATGTCAGTGTCTCATATCTTAGAAAAAATGTCTTTGCAAAGTTCTTCTCTCCGCTAAAAAGTCTAAAAAACTTAGGTGCCCAAGTGATTGTTGTGGAGATGCTGAAAGAATTCAATTTTATCATAATGTGACTTACTTCACTAATTTGTTCTGACATTTTCTTCTGATTTTTAAAAAATTAACTTCTATTCCTGTTCTCTCATATCTTTACTACATTGTTTTGAATTCATTATCTCAAAGAACAAATAGTTTCTTATAATGCATTATTCCTCTAAGTCATATTACCAACAAGCGTTATTTATAGAATATTTTAATTTGCAAGATGATGCCCAATATTATAAGTTCTCTCCTACATCATATCCATTCTCTAGTGTGGTTAGGGATTTTCTCTATGAGCACACTGACACTCTGAAAAACTTTCTCTTGTTTCCTGCATCTGTTGGCAAATTTAAGTTTTCTTGCCAAACATAATTTGGGGATGATTGTTGCCTTGTTCCAAATGGACCACGGTAATCCTACCAAGAACTGAGATCCACACTTCCCAGAATTGTCTAATCTACTGTTTCTATCTTTTCTCTCTTTGCATGAAATCAGTTGCTGATATGGCATTTTTCTGTACAGAAATCATCCCTGTTGAAAATACTTTTTAAAATTTCATGATTTTATCATTTATAGGACCTTCTGCCGCTGACACAACTCACGTTCTCCTTAATAGACAGTTTCTTTGAGTTGCTCTGATCCAATGTGTTTGTCATCTGATAACTGAGCTTATGATTATGAACCTTTTTTAACTTGGCTATATTGATCCTCAGTGGACACACAGGAAAAAAAAACAACATAACTGATCCCTTGAATCTTACTCAGTCTTTTTTGTTTTTGTTGAACTTGCCAGAGCTTGGGATCAACTGGAATAGATTTCATGATCCTGGAGTCATTTTCATGCTGTAATGGTAAGGGAATTTGTAGATCCTCCCCGCCCCTTAATAGGCCCATGTGAGCTGCTTTGAGCTTTGGCCCAGCCTACAGCTTGAGTCTCATAAAGCCCACGGTGGGAGGAGTTTGCTAAATGGAGAGATCAGGAAAGGTGGAGCTGAGGCAAAGCAGCTAACTTGAGTGAGACAGGGTGGAATTTTGCCTAGGAGTTTGTTTGTGGGGAGGCCTAACAGAGGGAAGGCTTGGGGGCAGTGCTCCCTTTATTGGTAATGTATACAAACTTCATTGCTACCATGGTGGAATTGACTTTCTGTTATCTGAATAAATATTTTGGTTTAGTCCTTGAGGAAGACAGTTTATATTTTGAGAATTTACCCTGGAAATATGCATGCATTTCCTGCTGCTGTGGGTATCATGTTGACATTACACATGCCATGAGAAAACACTGGAAAAGGACTCTTGTGGATCCATTGAAAAAGCAAGAGACTATGCAGAATAAAGAGTAAAGAGTCAGAAGACATGCATTTTAATCCCATCTCTCAAACTTATTGCAGGATCTTGGGCAAATTAACTTCTTTTTTACTTCAGTTTCTGCATCTGAAAATTAGGAGATAGGATCAGATGGTCTCTGAGGTCCCCTACCATATCTCAGTCTATGATCTTATAAAATGCAACTTTAATGAACAAAAATATAGAACAAGTTGTATGTCTTGGAACGGTAGAAATATTAGAGAGGACTGAACATATTCAAGTCCTCTTGTTAAATTAGCTTCACATCTGACTTGAGAGGACAATTTTAAGTAATTTATCCATTCTTGCCTAAGGGAAAGGGGAAAAAAGGGGGAAAACTTGTCCTAATTTTCTACTTTCCCTGAAGAATAGGGATAGTGGAGGTGAAATTAGAAGGTAATTGTGCATTCTATGAGGTATTTTTTGGTTTTGTTAAGTTGCTGATCTTGCATTTCAGGAGGGAAGAAGGAAGGAAAGAAGAAAAGGAGAGAGAGAGAGAGAGAGAGAGAGAGAGAGAGAGAGAGAGAGAGAGGGAGAGGGAGAGGGAGAGAGAGAGAGAAATTATGTTAAACCTCAAAGGGAGAAGACATTCCGTAGAAGCATCCAGAAGGGATGCAGGTATAGCTTATGCATGCATTTCAAGAGCTTATTAAGTGTCTAGTATTATGATAGCTATACTCATGGTGAACACAAGGGAAATATAAGACCTCACCCCTTCTTTCTGCCAATTATAGTCTTGGGGAAAGAGGATTTATTCACATAAAACAATTAGGAAACAGTAGAGGACATTATATAATAAAGTGCCAAACTGCATTTCTACCTAAAAATGTAGTAGGAGTTCAAAGAAGAGTTTAATGTGTTTACAGGTGTGAGGGGAAAACTTCTTTCATTAGATGGGACTTGATCAGTACCTGGAATTTGGGTCTTGTGTAGTTTGGGAATTTGAATAATAGGAGTGGTTGAGGAAGAGTATTCCAGTAGGGGAAGTTGCATGACCAAAGGGATGATGTGTTCAGGGAACAGCACTGATTTGTCTCTCCATGCAGGTAGTAGAGTGCAGTAGAATGAATGCTTTCTTTGGTGTCTGGAGAATCTGAATTTGAATCCTTGGCCACTTCACTATCTGTGCAATATTACAAATCACAACACCTTTTTGAACCTCAGTTTACTAAAGTATAAAATGAGGTGCTTGGTTTAGATGTCCTCTGAGGTCCCTTCCATCTCTAAATCTATGAACCTCTCAACATAGGCCCATGTTAAAAAATAGTAATGGGTAAGGATGGATGGGATGAGATCATGAATGGTTTCAAATACCAAGGTAATGAATCCAAACTTGTTCATATAGGTAACACAGTTTAGGGATCTTGGGAAATCTTTCTAGCAACTTTATCATTCAGTAGTTCACTCATGTCTGACTCCATGGACCATAGCATGACTGTGCCTTATGTCATCCATGATCTGAAATCTGTCCAGGCTCATGTTACTGGCCATGGGGTTTTCTTGGCAAAGATACAAGAGTGGTTTGCCATTTC
The DNA here is from genome assembly GCF_028372415.1 of Notamacropus eugenii. NCBI lineage: Eukaryota > Metazoa > Chordata > Mammalia > Diprotodontia > Macropodidae > Notamacropus > Notamacropus eugenii. Next base: position 297,071,843 of record NC_092876.1, on the reverse strand, counting down.
CTTCTCCAGTACATCTCCTTTCATCAGAACTCTTCACTGTGACCTGTCCATCTTGGGTAACCTTGCACAGTATAGCTCATAGTTTCATTGAGTCATTCAAGCCTCTATACCATGAGAAGGCAGTGATCCCAGAAGGGGACTCTAGCAGCTCCCTTTCATTAACCTTTCCTATCTCTGACAGCAATGGTCATCTTGGTTTACTTCATTGTGAGAACAAGTAGGTACTTGTAAATCCTGACAATAACAGTGATAACAATATTAAAGAGGGGTAGAATTAAATTCAATATAGTTTAGACTCATCTTTGGAGGCAAGTATAGTAGCAACAAGAATATAGTCTTAGAACAGGAAGAGTTTAATGAGATGATGTGTTTGAGGCTCAAGGCATAATGTGTCAAGCAACACACTCTTATAGTCTCAGAAGGGTCCCGTTCACGAGACGGTGATATTTAAATCTGTCTGTCGCTTTGTCAGTTTTTCTTTCCACAACAGGCAAGTGAAAATTAAAATGGGAACTTCCAGGAGGCAAGTGATGAGTGTTTTAACTTATTAAATATTTTTTCCACACTGCTAGATAGTGGCATATGTAGATGCAACTGTCTCCCTGTAATCCCATTAAGCCTAGCATGGTCATGCCTGAATATGTTTCTCTGCTGTTTGTAAAGACATTCACACCCTCTCCAACTTGAGGAAACAAGATGTTGAACGATTTGTCTTTTTCATGGTGACTCTCTACTGAAAAGTAGCTTGCTTGCTTTTTGAGTGTGATCTAGAGACATGCTTCCTCAACCCTCATCACCACTTTGAGTCCAAAGAAGGATCCATATCTTGCAAAAACATTCCAGCCTGAGGAGTTTTGAGGAGTACAAGACACATTTGAATTTCAAATGAGTGTAATGGCTGAGAGGTAGAGAAGAGACGAGGTGACCCAGTGGAGAGTGTTGAACCTTGAGTCAGAAACACTAGAGTGAAAATCTAGTCTTAGATTCTTACTTAGCCAGGCACTATGCTAAGCCCTTTACAAATATATTGTCACATGGGAGAGTATGGGGTGAAAAGATTCTTGAATCTGGAGTTAGCAATCAGAGAACCTGTATTCAAATACAAGTTCTGCTACTTACTTTTTGTGTGACACTGGGTAAGTCATTAATCTCTCTCGACTTCAGTTCCTGATCTGTTAGACTAAAGGACTTCTAATTTCTTTCCTAGCTCTACATCTATGATTTATGATCCTAAATAATAATCTTCAGCAAAGCAGAAAATAATCAATATTAGCAGCATTTGGCAAGGGGAAAAAATGAAGACAACCTTTCTTTCACTGGAGTCAATTTATGCAAACTTCTTCCAATACTCATAGTTGAAGACAGATATGAAGCTAAAACCCAGAATGGTTTCATACAGTACTGGTCAACGTCCTGATCCAGTTTGTGGCATTCCATGTTACACTAGGTACTTTTCTGATACGGTAAGAGGTATTATATTCTTTTGTTTCTAATTTCTTTCTATCATCCCTTCCTCTAAATATCAAGCCCTGTTAAAAGTCAGGGAATTCTCTGGCAATCCAAACACTGCATACATGAGTTCTAGAGCTTTGCAAATCAGATAGTTTACTCTCCAGTTACTTATGGCACTATTGCTACTGGCTTCTGACTCCTCAACCAAATCCTATTAAATAGTTCCAATCTTTTGATGCCAGGGAGGCAGTGAGGAAATTGTAGTCAAAGGATCTGTGTTCAAATTTCAATTTTTTCACTTACTACCTGTGTGATAAGGGACAAGTGACTTAAATTCTCTAGACATTCAGTACCTCATCATCCATGATCCTTTTATGCTTAAAACAAAACCATCTTCAAAACAGCTGCAGAGAAGACTTTCTATAGTTCCAGCTGATGTGTCTGAAATTTTAAAAGAGCATTTTGTTCACAGTCAATGTTCTACTCAGATGATATAACATGTACACAGAACATAGATGTACATAAAGAACAGGTCAGATGTATAGACACATCCTAGGGGAATATTCATGTTGGTCCTTCCCCATAGAGGGAAGTTAAGGATCAATGAGAATGCTCTGTCCAGGATGTACTTGACTACATGGCCTGCTGTTGTAAGTAAATAAGAGGTTATTTGAAAAGCAGGGAAGACTACATGAAGAACATGACACCTAAGCTGAGCCTTAAAGGGAAATAAGAAGTGGAACTGAGAAGAGAATTCATTTGAGACCCTGGAAGGAAAATAGGCAAATGAATGAATGAACAAATAAATGAATGAAGGTTACCATTTTTATAACATTTTAAGGTTTTCAAAGCATCTTGCAAATATTATGTCTCTTTACCCTCTCGGTAATCTTAGAGGGTAGGTTTTAATATTATCTTCATTTTACATAGGAGGAAACCGAGGCTGAGAGAGGTTAAGTGACTTGCCCAGGGTCACACAGAAACTAAGTAGTAGCAGAACCTGTATTTGAACACAGGTTCTCTGGTTTCTGCTGACTCCAAATCCAAGACTGTCTCCACCCCTTTTCTCCTGTGAGATATTATTTGTAAAGGGCTTAGCACAATGCCTGGCACATAGTAGGTGCTTAATAAATCCTTGTTTCTTTCCTCCCTTCTCTATACAAGAAGATGTCAATATTTCTTCTTGATTGCACTCTTTCTCGTCCCAGCTTTAGAATGAAAAACCAGTTGCCTGGATCACTAAGGTTTGTAAAGTACATTGTTCTGCCTCTGGAGAGGATTTAGTAAAATCACCCATGGCCTGTGAATGGAGATCTGCCATGATTTTACAGATATCTAACATGTCCATGACAGAACATCTGCTTCTAAGAAGAGAGCTTTGTATTTAAGGCAACCTGGTTTGATGGAAAGAGCCCTGGAATCAGGAAAGAGCCACATCCTACCTCTGACACTTGCAAACTGTGTGTAATTCATTTATCTTCTCTGAACCACATCTATGAGATAGGGATATTAATGTGGGTGGTAGATATCTCACAAAACTGTTGGGAGGTCAAATTAGATAGTTTACGTAGAATACGTTGCAAACCTTGAGACATTTAGATAACAATTACCATATGACACCTCATTCCTAACTGAGCTCGGAAAGCACAGAGGAGTGCAGTGGGATTAATGATGAGCTGATTCTCTAGGCAAAGATGGGAAGATGATTGACCTTATTGGGCTAAAATGGGAAAAGGTTCAAGTCTCTTTCAAAATCACATAGAAGACATAGGCATGATCAAAATCAGTCATTTACGTAATTGGCATCTTGTTCAGGAGTCCTATAGTGCTGCCAGTAAGGTTGGCCTTGGTGAACCTGGCAGCTTCCCTTACATGAGTGATTTCCTATGAAAATAAAAAACTATTTGGTTCCACAGTAATAATACTATAAAGGAAAACCTATAATTAGGACATAGGTGCCATAAAAGAAAACATTTGGGGCTAATGAATTTACGTGGGACAAATCTTCATTTGACCTATGTTTGTTCTTCCCCTTTGTAATGTGTGCTGCCATACTCCTGCCTGACCTGCAGATTTACCATGCTGATGACCTCTGATTTACATTATGATCACAACTTAGACCATGCCTATTTGTCCAGGAGAGTGCTTACTTCAGATCCTGTTGTTTGCCCTTAATCACTACCGTAGATTTGTTACTTAATAGATTTGTACTAACTCAGAATTTCTTAACCTTTTTTAAATGTCATGGACCTCTTTAGAAGTCTGGTGAATTTCTGTATACCTTCTCAGAATAATATTTTTAAAAGCATAAAATATATAAGATTACTAAATATGGAAACCAAATGTTAGTGAAAATAAGTATGTTATTTTTTCCCACTCTAAGTTCATGGAGCCCCCCAAAACTTACCTATAGAAACACTGAGTATCTATGGACCCCAGGTTAACAACCCTTAAACCTTTTCCTTTCAGTAGACTAGACATATTGTCATAGGAAGGAAGAATGGAAGGAAAGATGGAAGAAAGGAAGGAAAGAAGGAAGGAAGGGATGGAAGCAAAGGGAAGAAGGGAAAGAAAGAAATAGCATTTATTAAGCACTTTGTGAATATTATTCTTGCAACAACTCTGGGAGAGAGATGCTATTATTATCTCCATTTTACAATTGAGGAAACTGAGGCAGATAAAGTTTAAGTGGCTTATTCAGAGTTGTACAGCTAGTACCTATCTGAATCTGAATTTTAACTCAGGTCTTTTGGACTCCAGATCCAGTGCTCTATCCAGTTATCTATCTAGTTACCCAGCATAGGAAAGAGGTCATAATTTTTTAGATTTCTTTATTACAAGGACATGGTCTCATGGGTTGTGAGCACTTGGAGAGTACCGTACTGATTTTTAAGGAGTTCAAAAGCTTTTAAAGACTTTCAGTTCACTGCCCTGCGAGGCAAAGCCCTGGGAGGCAAAACCCTGGGGAGAAAAGGACTAGTAGGTAGTTAAGGATATTGATTAAACACACACGATGGAGCTGTGGATGCTTTAGTTGATTCCTCAGTTAAGTGCCCCTTCTTTTTGATTCAGATCTCTTCTGGAGGCAATAGGAAGAGAGAGGAACATGTTTGCCCCTTGACAGGGCACACTTTGGCATTTGTTTTGCTCTAATTATAGAATTATAGAACCTCCAATGCTCTGGATAAAGTTGTATCATTTCCATTATAAACTTCTATTTGTAGGACTTTATAACTCAGCAGCAAATATTCACTTGGGCAAGAAATTGGAGCACAAAGTAATGAGCTGGGAAGCATTTCTTCCCCAAATTGATTTTCAAAAGAAAAAAAGTAATTTTCCCCCAGGTTTTATAAACATTTCCAATAATAGTAATAATAATGAACTCCTCCTAAAACGTTTTACAGGTTAACGCTCTTTCTTGAATCAATAAGTAGAAATGAAATTTCTAATAACTCTTTGGATATTCCTTTTTCTCCTCGAAAGTTTGATTTAGTTTAGATGGGGCCAGTAGGATTACAAAAAGACCTTTCATGGTTTTTTTCTTTCTTTTCCGGAGACCTACTTTCTCAGGCATTTATATATAGCACCTGACTTTTGCATCTAGGTTTCTAACTCTTGCTTAGAAATATCATTTATGCAAAAATTATTTCTTGTGATCTCATATTTTCTTTTGCTTTTAATTTTAAATCAAAACATTTTATTGATATGTCTTATTTTTATATTACATGTATTAAAGATTACTCCTACTTAGTGAGAAGTCTCTTATAACTAAGTAAAACATATAACTAAGTAATTAACAGCAGGTAAGTAACTAAGTAAAACAGTTAAATAAAATTATTAATATAGTGACCTCATCTGAAAGTGTCTGCAATGTATCCCAACTGGATAAAGTTTTACAAATTTAAAAGAAATCTATTTTTTTCTCTCTCCTCACCCATTAAAAAAAGAAAATCAAATTTTTGTAGCAAATATACAGTCAAGCAAAACAAAATAGCTATATACTAATATTTATATATATTCACATACATTTGTACACACATGTGCACATGTACACATATGCATTCAAACACATGCACACAGTGCACTGTGCATCCATATGCACGTATATGTATACATATACGAGCATATATATCATTCTGTTCTGTAAGTCTATCTTGTTTCTGTAATGAATAACATGCTTCATCATCGGCCTGCTGGAATTTTGAATGTATTATATTGATCACAGTTTTACACTTTCAAAGTTAATTTTACTGTGTTGTCATTATATAAATTGTTTCCCTTGTTCATGCTCATTTCATTCTTCATCACTGTATAAAAATCCTCAAGCTGGTTCATTTTTATAATATAGATAGTACAGTAAACTTACTCTCCTGGTTCTGTCTACTCGACTGTGCATTAGCTCATATAAGTCTTTCTAAATCTCTCTGAAGTCATCAATTTGTTCATTTTTTTAATATCACAAAATTATTCCATCATATCCATGTACCATAACTTATTTGGTCATTCTTTAATTGTGGACATCCTCTTAATTTCCAGTTTTTTCCTCCCCATTTCCCAGCGAATATTTTCCCCACACCACTCAGAATAAATCATATAACATCATAGTAAGGGCCATTTACTTAAAATAAAAAGCAAAGGAAACAGCAGTGTGTTAAATCAAGAGAGAAAGATTCTGGGTACTCATCCCTCCGAGAATGACTGCTGCCTCCTTCTGGTTTAATGAGAGCACTCCTGATTAAAGACTGTCTCATCAGTTTCACTCAAATATTTACTGGTTTAAGAGGTTTGTATGTCTGGAAGCAGCTCCCTTGGACCACATTCCCTTGACTCTTCTCCTGGCAGGGTAGAGAGTAATCTGGAAATCTCTTGGTTTTCCCAACAACTGCTCCTGTAGTTTCTTTTTTTTACTTTTTACTTATTGCAGGCTATTAGATGGGTACCCACAAATTGCTGTGCTGTTCAGGGTCACTTTGTTCTCACACCTGATGCTGCAGTAGTAGAAATACTGGAGCTTCAGTTGCCCTAAAAAGGCATGTAATTCTTTGAGCCTAATTTGCCTGGAAATTACTGAAGTTACTGCTATTGAAGCACTACAGAGATCATATTATTCCTCTCAGGAACAAGAGGAGAAATGCTACCTGCTAGTGACAATTGTGTGATACAGTCAAAGGGAAGCTTCTTGGATCCACTCTACATTTAAAATTCTCTCTCATATGTTTCTTTCCACCTCTGTCTCTGCCACTCAAGACTTTCTTATTTTGTTCCTTTGTTTTCTTGAGATAGTTCCTCTATCGTGTTGCTAAACTTTCCATTCAGGAAATTCCTCATACTTCTGAACTATCCATCCATTCATTCAACAGACATTAAGTACCTTCTATTTGCCAGACCATTCGGTGTGATAGACATTGAATATATAAAGGGACCCTGTCTTAGTGATGCTTACATTCTTACTGGGGGATTGGGAGAGTGGGAGAGGATGGGATATGATGTGTATATAGAGAAACATAATGGGGGGTGAGGGGATATATGACTGAGATGAATGAGAGCTCTAAATAAAGTACTCTAGAAAAAATTGATGAATAAGATTATACTTTCAGATAGGTAGAACCCAAAGAAAGACCTTGAACAGTTGAAAGAATAAGAGCAAACGCAAATGAGAAGCAATGGAAATTATCTCTTACCTGGAGCCAGGAGAGGTTCAATTTGAGTTTTGCCTCTGAAATTAAGTCTCAGTGTCCTCATCTGCAAAATGGGGGTAATTATACCAGTAGTACCTACTCAAAGTGATGTCGGGAGAATATCATTGCCTTGCACCTAGCAGGTTCTTAATAAATTTTTATTGAATTGAATTGATATAAGGTCTTCCTAAACTTTAAAATGCTAAACAAATATTATTAAGTTCACTAGATAGGTCCTGATAGAAAACAAATGCTTTTCCTCATGTAGTCAATTTCTCTGCCTCTTCTTCTATAGCAATCCCATGCACACTCTCCAGAATATTCTAGTTATGCTAACGTTTTAATCTTACTACAAGAATCTAAGCTGCATGAAGAGACAAGTTTTATTACATCATTGTACAATCCTGGAGTTCTCACGGGTGGGACATTTTGCATAAGACTCTGCTCCTTGGTGGAGAGGATGATGGCAGCACTTGGTGTGCCTGAATGAGAGGCTTAAATAATGGGAGAACTCTGGAAAGGAGAAACGTTATTTTTACTTCCTTCTTTGAGAGAGGATACATGTGATTCAAGACTGTCTTCAGGGAGAGAGACGGAGAGAGAGAGAGACAGAGAGAGAGACAGAGAGAGAGAGAGACAGAGACAGAGAGACAGACAGAGAGACAGAGACAGAGAGAGACAGAGAGAGAGGGCGAGCAAGCAGATTTTAAAAGGCAGACAAGTAGGGGAAATCTTCTCCTTAACATTTCCCTAACTAATTTCCAACTTTTCTTAGGAACTTTGAAGAATTTCTTGGTGAGATTAAGGCCAAGCACTCTCTCTGTCTCTATCTCTCTGTCTCCCTGTCTCTGTCTCTGTTTATCTTTCTGTCTCTCTCTGTCTCTCCTCCCTTTTTCTCCCCCCCATCTTATTCATTCGCCCTGTGTATTGTCTTAAATATTCTAATACTTGTCACTTCTGGGATTTCTACTTGCAGAAATAGGTTTATTCACTATATGTGATAGCATTTGTTTAACATTTGGTGAGAAGGGGTCAAGCCTTTAAATGTGAGCTGTGGGTACCTCTTCCTCATTTAATACCTATTATTGTTGTAGAATACTAATCATTATGTTTCTTAGTGATTCTATTAGATTATAAATTCCAGGAGGTCATGGACTGTGTATAACTTAATCTTTTTTTTTCTCCCCTAAGATCTAATATGTAGTAAACATTTTAAATAAATATGCATTGAATTTTGTAACTTTGTATTCACAATTCCCTTTTCCTATGTGGCATCTGATGCAGTTCATACATCGGTTGTGTCTATAAAATCCCAGAGCACAGATGAAAACTGGAACAACAAAAACCAGAAACTTTCCAGTCAATCATGTGTCCAAATACAGCAATGCTGCATTTATCTTCATTGTTGGGGAATGAGGTATCCCACAAATGCACATTAATTAGATACACTAATTAAAACATTGCTTAAGCATCCAAACTATTTTTAAGAATTTACCATTTAGGATGGAAGTCTTTCTATCATGTTTTACATGCTTTACTGTTTTCTTAAATGGAGGGTCCTTAACAGAAGCTAACCTTTTCTGGATGATTCAGCCATCATTGTGAACATCAGTTGTATTATGTGGCTATATGTCAGTGACTGAAGGAGCTAATTGAGTTGCATAAGATTGTTTGTTTCTGTACCCTATGGCCTCAGAATACTATTCTGTTTGAGGTTTTGTGTCTCCTTTTTATAATGTTTCTACCTCCTTCCTCCTCCTTTCTAGCCTGTCAGCTATTGCTTGTCAGAGTGACTGCCTGTAGCAGCCCTTCTCTCCCTTGCTAATTTACTGCTTTTAATCTATTGAAGCTCAGAAATCCAATAACCAGGATTCTTGGAATTATGCTTAAAACAAAAGCATATGGTGGTGAATAAGGAGGTGAGAACTCACCTAAGTAGACACATTTTAGTGCATGGCTCTGTGATACCTGTTTTGGCTACTAAGAAGTCTTTCCAGACTAGACTATTTTCTTGACTGTCTTCAAGCAAGGCAACATATCAAGAATATAATCAGGTTCTGAATATCAAAATTCTACACACCCTTTGCAGAGTACCAAACAGAGTGATGGCATTAGCATCAAGAGATCTGGATTCAAATCCTGGCTCTGACACTACCTATATAATTTTAAGGTTTAGTTCTTTTGAATCTTGTTTTCTTATGTACAAAGAATGGTATTAGATGATATCAAAGGTTCCTTCCAGCTCTAAATCTATGATCATATAATAAGATTAGAACTACTGAGTAGATACTTGAATGCACATCCTTTAACACCATTTTATAATAATAGAGCTATGCTGATTGTTTTTGCTACCTTGTACTGTTATTGATTTGTGTATATGTTTGCATATATGTATGTATGTATTCATGTATGTATACACATATATTTATACACAAAAATATGCATATATGTATTTTTGTGTTTATTAGGCAAGTCTGTGAACTAAGCAAAATGTTTCTCCAGTCCTCCTCCTTACCCTGCTCAGGGACTCACTACCCTTTTATGTCATGCTCTCCTCATCTCCAGCTGACCAGGATCTAGTTTCAGTGACGTACCCAGACTTTCCTCCCTAGTTCAATGCAAAAAGTAGTTCCCTTCCCTCCCTCCTTTCTTCACCAAAGCTAATTTTGTGCCTCCAGCAGCCACACTGGCACAAAGGACTCCTCATATGTTGGCTGTCATGTTTAAACACAGACAATATGACAGGACCCTGAGGAATAATCTCTGCCGTTACTATATGAATTCTGCTAGACCCTAGACTCTGCCTTGAATTCTTGAATGGAATGAATGGAAAAAAAATTCACATTTATTAAGAGTTTACTATGTGCCAAGTCTTCTGCTAAGTACTCAGGATACAAATAAAAAAGTAACATATTTCTGTTTAAGATGGAGCTCTGGGGAGTTCCCATTTTAGTGGGGGAAACAACAGATAATAGATTTTAGCTATAAATCAGATGGAAAGATCCCATGGTCCTTAAAGTATAGATGGAGCTTCTCTAATGTCATTTCCATCCATAAAAATCGTATCTGTTTCAAATGTTGAATCATTTCACTTTGCCAAAGACCTTGGAGCAAGAACTTTGTTTCCTGACTTTTCAGTTAGGAGTGCCTTTAGGAACCCCAGAAGCATTTGCCAGGTCTTCCCTCCACACAGGTTGCTTCCCAGGAAGGTACCTTCAAGGGCTGAGCTGGCAGCAGTTTGGGTGGTTTGGAGGTTGCTGTCATGCCCTTGGCTCCTGGGTTTATCTGCCAGTTGGTTGCAGTTGGTCAGCAATTTGGGATGCTGACAATGGTGGACCCCTTCGATGTAGTAATTTCTCCTCTCTGTAATCGCTGCTGGAACCAGGCTTTCATGGACTTATTGATTTATTCTGCTTCTTTTTCTTTGTTATCCAGAGGACAAATGGCTGATTATCATTTTTTTAGTGTCAAAGCAGTGACACAAGTATCCGATAACTGTATTTCTGGTAACAGGTAGTAACGAATTAATGTGTTATCCCTCTGAGGTCAAATATATGTATTTTCATTGGACCTTTCTGGAGACCATACCTCAACATAAAGGAATGACTCAAATTTTGTGAAAATCAGGTGCTGTGGTATTTTAGTGAAGAAGATATTTTTAAATAATCAATTTAACATTAATCTAATTAATACAATGCAAGAGATTCATCTGATCTCCCAGTTTAGCTGTCCCTGGGGATTAGTCCTTGAGTTTGACTGAATACAAGCAGAGTTCACTAACAGAGGCTGAACAGTAGTATAACAGTGGAAAGAACACAGAGTTTGGAGTCCAAAGACCTGGATTTAAATCTTAGTTTTATTGTTTTTTAACTGTGTACCCATGGATAATCTATTTAATCTCTCTTGGCTTCAGTTTCCTAATCCATAAAATGAGTGGATGAGGTGATTCCCAAGGTCCTTTCCAGATACTAAATCTACTTGGCTAACAAGTCAAGTTTGCCTTGAGCAGCATTTCATCTATCATCAACAGGTATAGTTTTCTTCTTTGGTGTAGCTTTTCCCAAGAACATTTGCCCGACTGGCACAGGTCATCAGAAATCAGGCCTGTTCCAGAAAAAATAATCCCTTAGCCCTCCCTCCTTGGAGTGTGCATGATGCAAAATAGATTAGGCCACAGTTGGCTGTCAAAGTATACAACTTACATTTGGATAAGGCACAGGTCATGAAAGAGTTAAAATTAAATTTGGATGAGTCATGAATAGGTAATATAATCAGACCATTTGGAATACTGCAAAAGGAATATATTGAATATAGCCAAGTTACTGAGGCTTAAAATTTGATTACTCTGTGTGCTTGGCTACTTTTTCTTCAACAAAAATGTAGAAAAGGTAATGTACCTTGAAGGCAGATAGGCCTGACTTGGAAAATCTGTGGCTGTCTAGAATAGTGAAAAGTTGGAAAGGTCAGAAAATTTGACTCTTGCATCTGAAATCAAAATTTCCTTTGTTACACACTAGACGACCTCTTCTGTTCTCCCTCTTAGGATTTCTTGGCCAAGTTCAAACAGAGCATTTGGTGCCTGGGAATACAGAGAAAAGGTACTGATTTTTGGACATGGAGGATATAAATATAGACTTCTATTTGAAAAGTTGACAACATGGTATCAAGTGATTAATTTAAGTTCTTTTCTCTTTCTTCTTTTTGTTTTGCCCTCATTTTCCTTTCCTCCCTCTCCACCACTCCCTCATTGAACTTCTTTTTATTTCTAATAGAATCCTCTTAGATTGATCTATAACTTCCCCATGAAATAAGTTAATTTTCAGGAGATATTTGAAAGAAGAAAAAATACTTCATCTTTCTGAACACCCATTCGGGGTTTTGCTTCTTTCTTCTGATAACAGAGGGTGGTAAAGCCCAATGGATGACAGCACTAAAATTAGCCAGTTATTGAATCTATAAACATCTAAGAGTCACTGTTCAAGGCAATTGATATTTTCACAAATAAGGCATTTCTCCCGTATAAATATGTATAAATATGCATGTTGTCAAGCTTGTCTTTTGAAGCCTTTTTTCATCTTTATTTGAAATGTTAAGTAATTATGTTCGGCAAATTCCTTCTAAGTATATTATGCATCTCTACCCCTACAATGACATTTGCAAAGACTTGAAAGACGGTACCCATTTGAAAAGCTAAAGTTGTTCCCAAAGTTTATCTTTCTGAATTAGGTGGTAAGATAATCTGATTTCTACTCCTCTTGTGATTTAGTAGAGTAGACTGAATGACAACAGTTAACAAGCTATTTATTTGGCAATGATCAGCTCTCTTTGTGTGTGACGCTGATCAGCAGGGTGGGCAAGGAGTAGGAAGGAATATAAAAGCCCAATCGCTGTCCTTAAAGAAGTTACCATCTGGATGAAACTGCTTCAGTCATTAGTCACAGTTCTCTTTTGCTGTTTTGAAAGTGGACTAAGAAATGTATTCCAGGATGGAGTGCTGTCAGACGGAATGAAGAAAGATATGTCCACACCAGTTTCCTTTTAGACCCCTAGCACAGGGTATCAGAACTAGAAGGGATCAACTAGATTCTTTTGAGATGAGTTGAAAGGTATCTTTGAATGAAATGAAAAAAGAATCTTTTCATTTCATTCAATACTTGTTCAGTGAACCTGTGAACTTATTGCTATATGTCCTCCTCTAGCAATGCCAATCACAACCCATCCATGCTTAATGATCCTGCAAGACACACTCCTATGTTCTACGATCAGTCTTCCATGGGGGTCTACCCACTATGCTCAGAGTCCTTTTAATCTGCTTGATATTTTGGAGATATCAGTGGAATACATAGCTTCTGCATTGGTTAAACTTTACTCCTATTGCAAGACTGGCTCCTCTTTTTTTCTGTGTATACATTTCTCTGATGATAGATATTTTTATACCGCTGCAAAACAATTTGTCTGTGATATGTTGCAGGTACCCCCATGTACCACTCCATTTTCCTTTGGGTGACTTAACTACAACCCTTTGAAAGTAATCATATCCCATGTGTCAGAACTGTAAAGCATCTCTGGAAGAATATTGTTGTTTAAAAGATAGGCCTTTGTTTCAGGTTTCAGCTTGGCATCATTTAAGAACTGTGTAATTTCTCAAAGGCAAGTCAGCTCATTTTCCCCTCACAGTTCACTTCTGGACCCAATTTGTTGCTGATCAGCAACGTCTATCCATGATCTAAGAAGAGGACCAACTCTGGGGACTTTCCATCCATGTGCATATCACGACATTCTTTACTCACTTGTTTTTTTTTCCAGTATGGATAGCTAGGTCAAACCTTTTAAAATTAATTTAAGATGCTCTGCAGTGTTCCAGAACTTGATGCAATCAGCAAAATATAATCCTCAGATTGTAGAATTTGGAAGATCTCACTGTGTATGCTGGATATCTTCCAGGACAATTGCAAATACCTTTGGCAAGAATACATCTCCCAATTTTAATGGCACCTTTGTTACGATTAATAATCAGAAGATAGGACAAACTTCACTTAGTTGTTACGTCTTTCAAAGAATCTTACATAGTCTTGAGGTATGCACGAGAGATACCTTGTTGTAGGAAAACCATTGAAATGCACTTTGTACTACCAAAAAAGTGCTTTAAAACAAACAATAAGCGTGATAGTATTTGCTATGCCTTTCAGTCAGCTGTGTGACTGCTAAAAGGACATGGAAATCATGAATCTCTGAGTTCAAATCAACTTCAATCACTTCCTAGTTCTATGACCCTGGGGTACATTACTTAACTTTGGTCTGCCTCAACTTTCTCATCTGTAAAATGGAAGGAATACTAGCACTTATGTCCTAAAGTTGTTGTAAGGATTGAATGAGACAATATTTGCAAAGTACTTTGCAAATTTTAAAGCATTATATAAATACTATTATTATTATCACCATTTTCATAGATGCAATCTACTATAGAATAAATTTTTGAAACTATCTTTTTTTTTCCTTTCAAGAACTTCATGGAGCTTATGAAAGTTTTGCAGTAATGGGAAAATAGATATGTCAGTAGGTATTTTTGATAGACTCTTAATCTTGTTTTGAGAGAAGGGATCAGTAATAAGATTCAAGACTTTTTTTCATACTTATTATGTTCCTTTTCTTTTATATATCTTGAAAAATCAACTTCTTACCCACAATCAGAATTGCGTCACTTCCAGTTTGGACCTCCTATGTGTATATTTACTTTAGCAAAATTGCTTTTCTAATCTATGCTTTCTTCAGCAGAATTTTAATTTGTTCATACAGAGTCTGTGAATGTTAGAGTCCATACACAGTGGCTCTATTACTCTTATTTAATATCTTGTTTTTCCACCAGTTACATGTAAAAGCAATTTGGCTCCATAATTCTTTAAAGAACTATTTTATTCAGTGAGCTTTTGGACCTCCTTTTCCATTTGGACAATTCTGCTTTTTAAGATATTCTTCTCCTCACTGGCTTTTTGGACCTCTTTTGCCATGTGGGTTAATCTATTTTTAAAGGTGTTATTTTTTCAACATTTTTTGAGTTTCCTTTAGCGAGCTGTTGATTCATTTTTCATGATTTTCTTGCATCACTCTAAATTCTCTTCCCAATTTTTCCTCCACCTCTCTTACTTGATTTTTAAAATCCTTTTTGAGCTCTTCCATGGCCTTACACCATTTCATATTATTTTTTGGAGGATTTGGATGTAGGAGTCTTGATCTTACTGTCTTCCTCCAGTTGTATGCTTTGGTCTTCCTCTGGGCTGTATGCTTTGATCTACCTCATGTGAAAGGACGGAAGAAAATACATTTTCACCAAGAAAGTAACCTGTAGTCTTATTCTCCCAGCCAATTACTTGACTTTTGAGTCCTTTATCAAGTGGAGGGTAAAATACTCCAAGCTTCTGAGGTTTTGTGTACCTGTTTTCAGAGATATCTCTAGGGGGACTTATAAGTTCTCAGTTCCTCCAAACTGGCACAGCCAAGGGAGAGATGTTTCCTCCTCTCCTGGCATGTGCTTAGGTCTGTGAGCAACCACAAGCACTCTTTTCTGCCCTGGAACTGTGAGTAGGATTCCCTTATCACAGCTGCCACCAGCTCCATCCTGCCAGTGCTCCTTCTCACTCCAGGACCACCACTCAGGACTGAGACCTAGATCAGCCACTTGATTCCCCCACTGTCTGTAAGCTGGGAGCTCCAGAAGAGGCTGCTGCTACAGCAGAGGCTGCAGCCACCCTGTGGTTAAGGCTGGGGCTGGACTGTGTTCCCCTCTCACCCAGGTGAAAGAGCTTTCTCACTGACCTTTGAAGTTGTCTTTGGCTTTTGTGGGTTGAGAAATCTGGAAACCACATCAGCTGCTCGTGATTCAGCACCCTGAAGCCTGCTTGAGATCCATCTGTGCTGTCAGGGCACACACTGGTCTGTGCTCTGCTCCAACTTTGGTGCAATAGACCCTTCCTGTTGACCTTCCAGGTTGTCTTGGGCTGGAAATCTGTTTTACTATGTCATTTTGTGGCTTCTGCTGCTTTAGAATTTGTTTAGCATCATTTTTTACAGGTATTTCAAGGGCTTTGGGGGGGGGGTGCGAATTCAAGCAGGTCCATGCTTCTACTCTGCCATCTTGGCTCTATTATTCTTGATGATAAAAAGAGTTTCTTATAAAAATCTTTAAATATCTGTATTTCTTATCTGTTGTGTCTTTCATGTGAGGAAACTGAGGCTGAAAGAGGAAATGGGAATTGCTTATTTATGTTGCTAAGTTAATGGTCTTCCTGGGATGAGAACCCCATTTTTGAACCCCTAAGTCTAGCATTTGTCCTATTGCTTTGGGCTACAATCATAGCATGATGTGCCCTACTTAAGTATTAGACCATGTCCAGGAAATAGCATGAGACAGTGATAGAGGTTGATTATTCCTTTGTAAACAAGGCCTCACACATTTTAAAAACAAATTCAGGAAAATCAAAAAGCCATTTCCCTTGGAAATGATCTGTATCTCTATCTTTCAAAAAAAAATGCTTGCTCCAATTTAGATCCTTTGTTCAAACGGTGTGCATTCTTCCAGATAGGAGCTGTGCAGTGCTACACATACAGAACTTTGTAAAGAGGCCACAAATCTGTATGTAGAAGCTCTTTAGTCAATAAGCTGCAAAGTACCTAGGTGTAGAGCATTAAAAAAAGGAAAAACAAATGCTGGAGAATCACTTCTCTTCTTGAGAGCATACTCCAAATGACTTCCAGCCTGCCATTTGGGCAGAAATGGAATTTTTAATAAATGGGATTTTTTTCCTCTTTGGAACAAATTTTTTTACTTCTAGAATCTAAAATCATTTACTTTTCTAATGACAAAACAACCAAACTGGAGCAAGAGGGAGATGGTCACTTGGCCTCGGTTATTGATCAGTCTGAATCAAACACCAATTGATCAGTTTGACTGAGGGAAATGTAGATGGACTAGGTGACACAATTATAGTAAGATTAACCTATGGGTTTTGCTGGGATGGGACCCAGATTCCAACTTCTGGCTAAGGGTCTTCCATTTTGTCTACTGTTCTCTTATCTTCAGCCTCTCTGGAAAAAAGAAATTTTCTCTTCTGCCTACAGTCTCTCTCCTTTCAAGCTCACATTGGCTTTGAGGAATAATGGTTCTTTATATAAGTTGCTAGGTTTAATTTTAAACATCTCACATACTCTTTTGCTATTAAATCATGAGTCTGAGGCACCCAAATCTTAACCATCTAAAATTGGATAATAACAATTATAAAATCTAAGTATAATATCTTTAATAGATGTTGCCATAACGAACATTCATAACCTTCAAACTGTGTGGAAGGAAAAGCTTTCAGAAAGTAGGAACCAAGCCAAAGAAATCAAAACTATAAACAGAAGGAAATACCAATCATTCTGTTGTACAGTTTCAACTGGTAAAATTATGATACTGAAAGGCTAAATTTCAGTTATTTTTCAGTCATGTACACCTCTTCATGACCCCATATGGGGTTTTCTTGACAAAGGTACTGGAGTGGTTTGCATTTCCTTCTCCAGCTTATTTTACAGATGAGAAACTGAGGCAAATAGAATTAAGTGACTTGTCCACAATCACACAGCTAGTAAGTTCCTGAGACCAGATTTCAACTTAGGAAAATGAGTCTTCCTGACTCTAGTTCCTGCACTCTGTCCCACTGAGTCACTTAGGTGGCCAGAGGTTGGATTAGATGTCTTCTAAAACAAGACATCATAGATGGCACAATGGATAGAGTGCAGAGCCTAGAGTCAGGACTCATCTTCCTGAGCTCAAATCTGGCCTCAGACACTTACTTAGTCATGTGACCCTGGACAAATCACTTAACCCTGATTGCCTCAGTTCCTCATCTGTAAAATGAGCTGAAGAAGGAAATGGCAAATCATTCTAGTATCTTTGCCAGAAAAATCCCAAATGAGGTCACAAAGAGTGCAAAGTGACTGAAAAAACAAAGACAGTTCTAAATGTTAGTTACCATCGGTATAGTTCTCCTACACTTGACACAGGAAGAAACTGAAGCTGAGGGTTTTGCTCAAGATTATACATTTAATTAGGGAGGACCCTTCCCACTATCTCACAGCTGCCTCAGTTAGTAAGCTAGATATTCCTTAAGATGAATGCAAAGGAAAGTTAGCTATAGTCTTTAGGTTTCCAGAAAGAGTAAATCACATCCAAATGTGACATTATGTTCAATCTGATGCCATGCAAAGGCATATCAAACTCATCAAGAAAAAACGTGATGCATTCAGTCCCTACTATTGATGGATGGATTTTATAAATTGTTCACTAACCATATAGCTCTCTCAGAACTGTGGTCATTCCAGTTTGCATAACTTGACTTCCTCAGCTCCTCTAGGCTCCTCATCAATGAGTTCTCATAACGGCTTATATTTTTGTAGCCCTGTAGCAACAAGCACCCTGACACATCCAGGAGGGTCTGCTGCACAGAGTCTTAGATCTGCTTTTGTAAAAGGAAAGCAACTTTTAAGGGGTCAACAATCTTCTATAATCACATACACCTGCAGAGAAAATACAAGCAGAGAAATAAAGACCAACAGACAAGGCTTCTAACTGTCTGACCATAAGCAATACATACATGATAGATCAACAGACAGCTCCAACTGTCTGACCATTACATACATACATAGTTGTCAGAGATAGAAGCACCAACATCTGGGTTTTCAAAGCCAGGAGATCTCCTTAATGGCTATCCAGAGTCTCATCTGGCACATGAACTTTCTTCCAAAGAGTAAGCCCTCAAAGCAAAACCTCACCGCAGTGTATATATACACTTTTGAGAGCCAGAGAGCATCATGACCCTTGTGACTCAGTGCCTCATTAATTAACAAAAGGTTCCTACAAAACAAGTCTCCCCTAATCAAACTTCCCTTAATGGGCTTCACCTGAAGCCTATTAATGGGCATGGGAAGATCTTTAACTTGCATTACAAGCCCGCAGATTCCACCTCTGCCTAAGAATCTCCTGAACTGCCTGGAAACAAACAAAAAATTCTATTTCCCCTTCCATGTCAAATTATAGCCTTTCCTTCTTCCCATACAGACAATGCCAGAGACTTTGAGTAGTGGTCCAGACTTTAAAGCATAACCCTCTATAAGAGTCTCACAAT
Organism: Notamacropus eugenii; assembly: GCF_028372415.1. Lineage (NCBI taxonomy): Eukaryota > Metazoa > Chordata > Mammalia > Diprotodontia > Macropodidae > Notamacropus > Notamacropus eugenii. The sequence goes on along the minus strand of NC_092876.1, from coordinate 297,053,053 downwards.
ATGCCTAGTCTACACAGGTGTACTTTGGGAGAAATTCCCATTTCTCTGACACCACACAGGATCTTGATACTAAGTCCTTCGGTAAGCATGCAGTTCACGATATTAAATAAAGTAAATTTAATTGAAAGACCAAAGAGAACAAAACAGCCTTTAGGAAACAAATGGACCCATTCCAGTGCACAACCTTTTCTTCCCGATCTGTATCATTTCTCAGGCACTTTCAGGCCTGAAAATGCAGATATTTGTCGATGTTGCTCTGAACAGTACCTGTTGTTGCACTCTTTTGCTCTGTCAAAATGCCTTATGAAATAATAACCTGTTGCTTTAAGAAGGGGGCCCTGTGTTTGCCTCCCTTTTGCTCAGACAGAGGTCTGTTGTCCAAAAGAGGCCTCACACTGTCTCTATCAAGGTAAAACTTTCTCCCGGGTGGAATCCAATCTTTACCTAGGAGGAAACTTTCAGAGTTTTAATTATAAAGCAGCTCAACCAGAAACCTCCCCTTAATGTGACTATTCCCTGTTAGTCTCTAAACACTCAGCAATTTGTCAAAGAACAAGTTTCCTGGTTTTTTTCTTCTGTCCAGATTTGGAGATTCTTTGTCACAAGCATAAAATATAGATGAGGTGACTATATGTCTTGATAACCTTTTGTTCTCTGACATGAGAAGAGTCTATTGCCTACGTGGATATTGTCCCTATTCAAGAGATGATAAAACATGCAGTTGCTCTCCAATCACATCTCTTAAGTAGCTAGGCACAATTAGTCAAATTATCTAAGGTTTTTGATTGTCTTGACCAGTTGTCAGTCTTGATTAGAGTTCAGGATATATTTCTAGGGGACTTTAGGGAGTGTGAGCTCTTCATGAGATCATAATTTAATAGCTAGAAAGGCCTTAGAATTCCCTTTTTTTTCCCAATTCCTTCATTTTACAAAAGAGGAAACTGAGTACCCAAGAGGTTAAGGGACTTGCCCAATTTCACACAGAGAACAAGATGCAGAGCTGGGATTAGAATTCAAATTCTTGAGTTTCAAATCCACCTGTTTTATTATATCAATGCCTGGGGCCTTATCACCCCCGAACATCCTTTTTCCATACTGATCCTTTTTTCCTATTGGTGAGTTTCCCCTAGTATCTCCATTTTTGGAAGGGGACAAAGTAGACTGATATTCATTGCCGTCTTCTCTGTGCTTCTGACTTTCGTGACTTTAATACCATACCCCATTTGTGTTTACCTTCATGCTTCTTGCTCTTTTTATCCTTATTTTGTATATTGTCTTTCTCCTATTTAAATATAAGCTCTTTGAGGGCAGGAATTATCTTGTTTTGGGGGGGATTGTATTTATATCCTCAGTGCTTACCACATTGCCTGATGTATAGTAAGTGATGAATAAATGCTTGCTGCCTATTGGCCTATATCATGCCCTACTATGAATGCCAATGCCACTCATTCTCCCATATCCTTCAGTGGGAGGGGAGAAGAGGATAAAACAGCACTTGCTACAGGAATTTAGCTGCCCCTTAGAGCTACTGGTGCCAAAATATCTTCAGTGGCTCTAACTAATGAAATGGTGATTTTATGTGGTACAGATTTCTTCTTCTCCAGTTCTTTCCTTTTCTCCCTTCTTTTGTGCTAGTTTTCATTGAGATAATTATAGGATGAGGAATTGTAGGGAGTACTAATTACCCTTTTCATTGGTTGGTTACCTGACTTCATCAGGTCTCCACATCTTAATATCATCATTGACTTGGATATTTGCCATTTTAATATCACCTTTAAAAGGTAGCGATTAAAAGAATGAAAATATTCAGTGTCACTGAGTTCTAGGAAGTTCCTTCAGCTAAGCAAAGGTTTTTTCCAAAATCCTTATAAATAATATAACCTTTTTAATAAAAAATAGATAAAAATTGAAAGAGTTTTTAGGTGATTGGTTGGGTGCCACATAGTAGTGATTGGAGCAATCAGTTAGCTGAGGCAAAAACCTTTTATTAGGGATAAAAGGACTAGATTAAAAAATAGAAACTGAGTGAGAAAAAGGTAGGCCATGGATTATTAATGAGTGTTTCTCAACTGGCTAAAATATGAGTTACTTAAGAAGAGTCAAGAAACCAATGGCTGGAGTGAAGATATTGAGTCAGATAGATGTGTCCAGATGAAGGCATGCTACTAGAAGTATCTAGGGAAATGGCTCTTCCTCAGGGTATTGGCATTATATTGCAACGTTGGGTCTAATGGCCTCCACTATGTGCTAATATATTGAAATGATCACAGACCAGATGAATCCTTCAGCTCCTGACTCAGCTACATGTGTGAGGCTATTGGTTTAGATGATTTTACTCCGAACTGTCATTCCTACAGTATACTTATCTGAAAGAAAATAAATGCTGTAAGAGTCTCATGGACAGAATAGATGGTAAAAATGATAAATGGGAACTATAAAAATGGAAATAGTAAATAGACCTAGCAAAGAATTTTTTTGGGGGGTATGTGGGTGTAGACCTGTGATTTTATTAGTGTAGGAAAACTCCCAATGTGGGAATTCCCTTTAGTAATATAGATGAGCAACTGGTTTATTACTTATGGGCTTAAAGAACTATGTAAGCCAGGAGATTTTAACCTGAAGCCTGTGTGATCTTGTTTTAAATATGTGTGTATGTACATCTATCTATCTATCTATCTATCTATCTATCTATCTATCTATCTATCTATCTATCTATCCATTGAATTATATTTCAATATGTTTCCTTTGTAACCCTATGTATTTTATCAGTGCATTTAAAATACTATTTTGAGAAGGGGTATATGGTTTTCATCAGACTGCTAAAGAGGAGTGAAAGGAAAGGAATAAGCATATAATACTCATAGTGCCTTTTATGTGCCAGGCATTGTGCTAAGAATTTATGAATGTTATCTCATTTGAGCCTAACAACAACCCTAGGAGATAGGTGTTACTATTATCCCCATTTTAGTCAAGGAAACTGAGGTAAACATTACACAGCCAGTAAGTATATAAGGCCAGATTTAAATGAGATCTTCTTGACTCTAGCACTCTATCCACTGTACCACTATGTGCCTTGGGGGTTCATAATAAAAAAAGATTAATAACCCCTGGTCTAGGAGCACTAAGAGGCCAGGTGACTTGTCCTTCCACACACAACTGACATGGGACAAAGATAGTATATAAACCCAGTTCTTTCCAACTCTGAGGCCAGTCTTCTGGCTGTTAAACTCTTCTGCCTCTCCTCCAGAGAACAGAGCATGGGCAAATCAAATGAAATACATTAAGGGTCAAAGCTTGGATAAAAAATCTTTCTCATTTCTTTCTGCATCTCCAAGTCCTAGTCACACTTCAAGCTTAAACTTTTCCTCCAAAAAGTCTTTCTAAGTTATGCAAACTGGTGGTGCTGTCGTCTTTTCTATCACTCCCAATAGCACTCACTTGCTACTTCATCATATACGAGCTTGTGAACATGCTTGTAGTGCTGCCTTCTGTTGTTACCTGGCATATGACTCCTTTTCACACTCGCTGCGGTCCAGCCAAACTGGCCTCCTTATGGTTTCTCATACATGACACTCCATTATCCACCTCTTTTGCACTGCCTGGCTATTCCTCAGGCCTAGAATGGACTTCTGGCACATTGTACACACATCTGGCACACCTCTTTTACATGAAACCTTTCCTTGTGTTTCCTGTACATACATACCCCCAAACCGAGACTCCTACCCATATTATTTATATGTATGTATACGTACATATATATGATAGGTAACATTTACATGGTTATACTATATATTCAAGTTATACTTACTGTACCATACTGTACTTACTATGTACGTGAGTTGTACCCTGTTTGTTGCTGTTTCCTCATCTACAAAATGAGCTGGAGAAGGAATGGCAAACCAGTCCAATATCTTTGCCAAGAAAATCCCAAATGGGGTCACAAGAGTTGGACACAACTGAAATGGCTGGGCAGCAAAAGGGCCACACCAAGCATCTGAGGCCAGATCGGGACTCAGGTATTCCTGACTCCAAGCCTGTTACTCTGTTCACTGTATCATGTAGCTGCCATGTTGTACATGTAGATCTATACATGCACATTGTGTCCCCTGACAGGATGTGAGAGTCTTGAGGATAGGAGGTTTCACTTTTGTCTTTGTAACTCTAGCTCCTAGCACATGGGTGATGTTTAAATACATGCTTTTTGATCAAGTGACTATATTAATATTTTCTGTATACACTAACTACTCAGTAAATATTTCTTGATTTTATTTGATATGAAAGACCAAATAAAAAGAACACTTTAAAGCTTTTTATTGATTGCAAGTATTTAGGAATCTTGGAGAAAATGAACCATATATATTAAAGGGGGTTATTAACATTTTCTGTGTCATGAGCTCCTTTGGTCTGATGAAACCTATGGAAATCTCAGAATGATGATTTTAAACACATAAAATAAAATGTGTTGGATTACCAAGAAAACCAATTACGTTGAAATATAGTTATCAACATTTTTTTAAAGTTCACAATCTCTAGGTTAAGAACTCTGTTGTCATTTCCTCTAAATTAGATGACTGGCTATTACTTGGGATATGGTATTGTTTTTGTCTGCTGTGGCATCAGAAGCAGGGAAGGTTAGCAGATCTGAATGTATTACTGGTGCTGATCTTTATGGGTTACCTGAACCTTTATAAACTCTGAAGGACTATAACTCTGAGTTATTGTTGTTTGTGGTGGTGGTGTTCAGAAAAATCTGAAAATCCCTGGTTATGAAAATCTTTTACTTCCACTGAAGGTTTCCTGAAAATACTTAATGCAATCTCTTATAAAGAACTAATGCCCGGCTTGACAAGTTGGTCATAGACTACACTGGTTGTAGAGATATAAAACATTTAGAAAAAAGGAGTTTGAAAATATAAAGAGCTCTCCAAATGTATATATATATATAAGTATATATTTGTTTTCTTTATGATAATGATATTCCAGAAAGTCAGGGTAACATCCTCTTTGATTTTACTAGTGATTTTGATCTGGGGCAAGATGGAAGTTAAATGTATCAGCCAAATATGGGAATATGTTTTGCTTGATTTCACATGTATAATCTAAATCATGCTGCTTGCCTTCCCAAGGGGTGGAGAAGGAATGGGAGAAAAGGAGAGAATTTGGAACTGAAAATTTTAAAAAGTGAATATTTAAATTTTTAAAAAATGCAATTGGGAAATGTTTAATGAAATAAAAAAAGAAAAAAAAGAAACTTAGCCAGCAATGAAATCATTTCGTGTTGTGCCCCTAGACACGCCTATTCCTTCATAATCTTCAGGGTAGCTTGACCCTGATGACGAAAGATAGGCTGTGAGTGTGGATAACAAATGTTAGTCATAATGTTGTCAAGTGGAAGTAATTGTAGGAGAGTCCTCAAATTAAGTCTGTTGGGACTCATAACACTGGATGCAGACATATGATACTTGCAGGTGAATTTAACCTTGTGTCATTTTATAGATGCTAGGAGTCCAAAGGTCTAACAAAAGATTTTCTTGACTTTGATTACTGATCCCATGTAAGCCCTCAATAGATTTATTTTTTTCAGCCTGAAGGTCCCATAATTAACGTGTTGCTTGCCACAACTTCTCATAAGTTAGGTTCACCTTCCAGGGGTCTTGTGCACTATGGTGTCAGAGGAGTAGTTTACCAATTTAGCCTCCACTTATAAGACTTTTTATATATAACACTCAGAGTATTCTAAATATAGAACAGGAAAGTCAGATTCATAGCCTGGCAGGTTTCATTCTGCAGTTTGTTGGAAGAGCTCCCATTGATGTCTGCTTGAGTTTCCCTCTTGAAACAAAAGTGAGACACTCTGCCTTCATTTGACAGAAAATGTGAGTAATCAAAATGGTGCCCAGGTTTCTTGCATTCTATGGTTTTTTTTACCTGAAACATGAAAATAAAAATGTAGGAATGCTTTTTCTTTGCCCTGCAGGTCTTCAAGTACAAAGCATTGAGGAGCAGTTAAGCAGCAGAAGCAGCTAAAAAATGGATATGCTCTTAATAACTACTGTATCATTCCTCTCAATATCAGCATTCTCTGTGAGATGTGCATATCAATTTGCTAATGTCTTGGCATGTCACTCGGCAAATTGGTAGATTGTGCTGTGTTGTGATGTCTATTCCCTCCTATTTGGTTAGTGGATTTAACTCAGAATTCTAGTATCAGAGAAGATATACATATACATCGAAATATAAATTATGCATTAAATTGATATACATTGAAAACCATTGTGGAACAAAATGGGAATATATATGTATATATATGTATGTATGTGTGTGTACATATGTATAATTTATAACCTGTCTAGGTGCCACAAATACTTTTTATATACAAGCATAATCTAATAAATTCAGAAAACATAAGATAAATAAAGCCATTGTTAGATTAAGGAGTATCAACCTAAATATAATGTAATAATTTCCTACTCTTTAATTTAAAAAAAAAGATGGGAACAAAATTTAAAGGAGTAAATTAAAAGGAGGCAAAATAACCTTACAAAGTAACAAATTAAAGGCACTTCAATGTAGAAGAGAACCTTTTGAAATGAAGGATTTTTAAAAAAAATTACTGCACAAAACAATGTACTAAGCATCGGTGGTACAAAGAGGAAAGCAGATAAAGTTCTTGATCTCAAGGAGCTCATATTCTTAATGGGGACATAATACACATAGGAAGGTTGAGCTGTAGGTAAGAGGGAAAAATCTCACCATGTTCTTTAGGGTGCTGTTGTGAAGTAGATGGTAATGCAGTTATAGTTTCTACTAGTAAAATCATATCTGCCTTTTGTCTTTGAGGGATTTAAGATTTGGGGGGGTGGGGTGGATGACCGCTCTTTCATCCCTAGTATAGCCCTTTAAATCATTGCCTCACCTGCTTTCCACCTCACAGTCCAGGGTTCTGGTGGTGATATGAGGGCCCTTCTTTGGGACTGATCAGTCAATAGCATTGTAAACCAGAAAGCACACAGGAGTTATAACTATCTTTCTCATCATTATTTTTATTATCATTATAGTTATACCCAGATAACTCAATATTGTCCTGCAAATCCAATGACAACAAACCTTTTTCATTAAGTAATGGGTATCCTAAAATATTGACTACAAGAATGTAAAATGAGTAGTTTATTAGCTTGCAACCCTGTATGTTGGCTGAAGAAAAACTGGATAAAACTGAGCCTTGTTTTCTATGTAATTTTAGTTTGAGAAACACCCAATTTAGTATAGATATCCCATGGTTCATGTAGACGGCTAGTATAAGTTCCTTGGGGAATATACTCAGTTTGTACAAAAACTGTAACTTATTTATGTTTGTATCTCCCTCAGTGTCTATCTAATAGGGTTTTAGTCTGTGGTAGCCACCTACCATCTTAACACACTATGACACCCCTTACAAGATGCGTCAAAAAACCTACTACTCTTTCTGGGTTGACTTGATTACTCTAATTTCTCCTCATTCTGGCAAATGTAGATTCTTAAGAATAGACAATTGCCATGTAGTTATGCTCAAACTCTCTCAAGATCCTGGAGCTAATCCTGCTGAAGGGAGATATACTGCCTCCACTCACCTTGCTAACCCTTGTGCTTCTCTCATACACCCAGCTACTTACAGTGTAACACAACCACATAGCATATGATATCTATATAAATAGCTACTTCCAGAAATAACACATTAAGGCGCAGCTAGGTGGTACAGTGGACAGAGCACCAGTGCAGGAGTCAGGAGGACCTGAGTTCAAATCTCACCTCAGACACTTGACACTCACTAGCTGTGTGACCTTGGGCAAGTCACTTAACCCCAGTTGCCTCATCCTGGGTCATCTCCAGTCATCCTGGTGAATATCAGGTCACTGGATTCAAATGACTCTGGAGGAGAAGTGAGGCTGGTGACCTGCACAGCCCTCCCGCACTCAAAGTCAAGTGCAAGTCATATCACAATTTCTCTGATGGCATGGTCTTCTTCAGCAATGAAGGACGGATGAACACACACACAATAACACTTTAAAATAAACTTGTGACATAATTTATTTAACAATAAAGCAAAAGAAATAACAAAAGCATAAAGCAAATGTACAAATAATAAAATACATCATTATATATAAACCTGAATTACATTCTCTACCAATGAGCTCAGTATCTCTGGTAATGATCCTTACACCTAGTATAGAAATGTAAGGGAGGAAAACCCATGTGCATAAAATAAGTCACAGCTCTAGATTACAGAGGTTTTGAATGTCATTTGTCCCCTTAGAAATCTCAGCACCACAGGAGAAAGATTGTTTTGATATTTCCTTTTTATTTTGAGGCCTAGATTCCCTATTTATTTTAAAGTAATATTTTATGTTGTTCCAATTACATGTAAAGGCAGTTTTTAATAATGGCTACCACAGACCAAAACCCTATGATTTTCAAAAATTTTGAGTTTCAAATTCTCTCTCCCTTTCTTACTTCCTCTTCCTTGAGAGAGTCATGACAGTTTGATACAGGTTATATATGTACAGTCATGAAAAACATATTTCCATATTAGTCATGTTGTAAAAGAAGACACAGATAAAAAAAACCCATAAAAATAAAGTGAAAAATAGTCTGCTTCGATTTGCATCACGGGAAAAGTTTTTCTACTCACTATTTGTCAAGCAGTGGTGATCCTTCGCTACTCTTCAGCTGAGCAAATCCTCTTTTCTTCTCTATTTGAACACAGCATTTGCACACTCTTTCAACTTATAATAACCCTTAAATGACTGTTAAGAAAGTGTCACTTTTTAACATGAATACCAACTCTCTTAAAGAGTTACTGGCTTAAAGCCAGAAAACTGCAAAGTTCATCAAACAAGCTTTCTCTAGACTATATAGACTGGATTTGTCAGTCATTCACTGTTCTGGATGCAGTGTTGTCCAACCAGGAAGACCTCCCAGGAGCAAAGCTCTGATTGATACTTGAAGTCACTTAAATGTAACTAGCTCATCCATTCTGTTTTTCATTTTCTTACCAAAGGGGGCTGCAGAGAGCAACAGGGAAACATGTCTCTCCAACTCTACATGGTGCTGAAGGATAGCAGCTATCACTAAATTTCTAGGCTAGAGAAGTCAATTCTGTCATTAATTACTACCTTAGATGAATTGACTACTCAGCTTCCGGTGCAGTGGATAGAGCACTAGTGCAGGAGCCAGGAGGACCTGAGTTCAAATCTCACCTCAGACACTTGACACTCACTAGCTGTGTGACCTTGGGCAAGTCACTTAACCCCAATGGCCTCCTCCTGGGTCATCTCCAGTCATCCTGGTAAATATCAGGTCACTGGATTCAGATGGCTCTGCAGGAGAAGTGAGACTGGTGACCTGCACAGCCCTCCCTCACTCAAAACAAAGTCAAGTGCAAGTCATGTGATCATTTCTCTGATGGCACCGTCTTCTTTTGCCAAGGAACTATGAACACACTCAGCTTCAACAGAGCATCTTTACAACTCCTCCTCAAGAATCTATGTAGAGTTTTCCTCTCAGGTTCCTATACCTTCAGTGGCTTAAATATGAACTTCCTCACTTTCATTACTCAATTTCACTGAGAACATCCCAACTCTCCAAATTTCTGCTTTCAAATTTATAGTCCTTTTAAGGTCACACATCAGTTTCCAAATGTTTATGCAATGTCTAATTTTTTAGTTTTACCCTCTTTAGTAGGGAAAAAAACCCAGTCATATGCAAATGAGCTGAACTGAGTGCCACAATGCCCCAAAGCTCTAAAGTCTTTAGTCTGGTCTTTCTATTCCTTTGGAATCGTTGAAATTGTGTTCTTTAATACATACTTTCCCAGTGTTTAATAAATAAAAATTTCTTCTCTGCCTTGATTAAATATTATTATTCACACATAAGCAGGATATCATTCTGCATTATTCATGAAATGATTTGAGTCTTTATATTTTTGTCACAGTTAATTTTATGCCCCAAACTGCTCAATTCTTATCTGAAAGTTTTATTTTTCCATATACACATACTATCAGTTTTTGCCAAAACAAAGTTATTTTCTACTTATTTTAGGTATCAAAATATTCATTTATAATAGCAGCAACATCTTTCATCCTTTAGCCCTTCAGGTAAATCTGTTTTCATAAACATACCTTTCTCCTGCTATTTTCATTGCCAAATTGCTCTGTGTGAAAATGAACTCAAGGAAACAGGTTATCTTACATTCAGTACAATGTCATTCACATTGTAGTAGCTACCTAATAAAACTTTGGGGAAATGAAGGAGCAAATGAATTAAAAATCCATTTTCTGTTTGGCAGGTTCATTGTGATATTTATTTTTATTTGTTTATTTCTCTCCCTCATCACTAATTTTCACCCCTGCCTCTTCCTACACAGAGAAGACTGGAGAAGGAAGTGACAAATCACTCCAGTATCTTTGCCAAGAAAACTCCCAAATCAGTCATGAAGACTTGGACATGACTGAAAAATGACCAAACAGCAAAACTCTGAGAATGTAGTTCAATATCCTTCCTCCAATCCTTATCCCCTTCTAACCCAAATCCAAACTCTTCAATAACATTTATTTGTGGTACCCTTTCCAAAAAGTATTTATATACTTTTTCTACTTATTTCTATCCTTCATTACTAAGGCTATTTTGAATTCTTTTTGCTTATTATGGGTTATACCTTTACCTGTCCCTTTGTTATTCTTTTTTGTCCTTCATGAAAGACAGAGGCTTCTATAAGACAAAAGCTGACTCTCTCCTCTATCTCATTCTTGTATTAACGTATTTATAATTCTACTTTCCCACCTTCCCTTCCTTTAACTTTTGTTTAGTTTTGTTGGCTGAATCTTTTGCTTTGCCCTAATCCTAGAAACATACTTTTATGAATGAGGCAAGTGTGGTACAGCGGGATTCACTTTGTATCTCAAATCATGAAGTCTGGTCCTAACTACTTACCTTTACCACCACTAGTCATCCTTCCTATCTACATCCCTCTCTAACATGGATGCTCCCCACATGGGGAACAACATAACCCATTTTATGGACTAGGATTCAGTTCTTGTAAGATCCTTGCTCCTTAATAACCTATTCCTCCAAATTAAGCATATTATGAGACTATTGTCACTCCTGCTCCTACTATTATGAGAATATACTTTAATGACTCCCTTGACTTCCCTATGTAGAATGAGCCCAATCTACAACCTTCCCCACCCTATTCCCTTCACTTTACTGCTTTATTTTTCTCTTTCATAGACCCTAAAAATTATTGTGACCAAAGAAATTATCACTTCTTTACTCATACCACCCCCACTCTGTCTCTTGCTCTCCCCTGAAATTCAAACCCACTGTTAAAATATCTGTCCTCTGTGGTATTCCTCATTAAAAAATATTGACTCTTTATATAAAAGAATTTAATTCTTAATTCATGGAATGCTAATTCAATTCTGCCTCCTTCCCCTCTCCTGGCTTTTTACAATTCCCTTGAATCTTTAGCTCCTAAGAGTTTTTTATCCTCTGATAATACTTTATTCTTTCCTTTAACCCCCAATCAAATAAAAACCAACCAAACAGAAATAGCCTTCTTTGCCCTTTTGTTATTGTTGTTCAGCTGCGTCTATTCTCTGTAACCCCATTTTGAGGGATTTTTTTTTTGGCAAAGATACTACAGTGGTTTGCCATTTTCTTCTCTAGCTCATTTTACTGGTAAAGAACTGAAGCAAATAGACTTAAGTGGTTTGCTCAGGGTCACATAGCTAGTAATTCTCTGAAGCTAGAATTGAACTCAGGAAGGTCAGTCTTTCTGGTTCTAAGCCCAAAGCCCTATTCACTGCACCACTTAGCTGCCCAACCTCTTTTGTTTTTTGCCACTGAAGTATGAAGAAATCAATTATGTTGCTTAGTGTTTCATGGTTGTACTTATTTACTTCTTTATCTTATTTGGAGTTTTGGCAAGTAGAACATTCTATTCACCTCTGATTTCTTTTGGAAGAGTTACTCAGAAAGCTCTCTTATAGAAAGTCTGTTTTCATTATTTTTATCATTAATAATTAAGCTCTGCTTTTCAGGGTTTGTTGTTTTGTATTGCATCTTGAGCTCCTTTGCTTTTTAGAATGTTCTTGTCTATCACCTTCTGTATTACCTTGTGACTATGAGACTAATTTTGTTATTTGAATTCTCTTTCCTTTGTATTTGAAGATCTTCCTCCTGACTGCCAACAGAACTTATTGTTGGTTATTGAAATTTGTTCAATTTAACCACAATATGTTTTGGAGCTTAAAGGTTTTTTTCCTTTTTCTTTTCTGAAATCAATCTGTATATTCTCTCTCGATAGGTGCTTTGATGTCCATAGTCAGAAGTTCTGATCGGTTTTCTTGTATTATTTCTTACATTATGGTGTTCAGATTTCTCAATTTTTCATGGTCTTCTTAGAGACTTATTAACCTTAAGATATCTCTTTGCATCCTGTCTTCAAAGTTTATCACTTTGGATCAAACATAGAATTCCAATGCTTGTTTAACATTGCTGTTTTTTGTTTCTTAACTTCCGCATTTTTGTTTTTCATATCTGTTCATTACTCTTTTCTTTTGGAGTGGGGAGGCAAGGTAATTGGGGTTAAGTGACTTGCCTAAGTTCAGACAGCTAGTAAGTGTCAAGTGTCTGAGGCCTAATTTGAACTCAGGTCCTCCAGATTCCAGGGCTGGTGCTCTGTTCCACTGCTGGCTCTACTCTTTTACTTTTTTTAGAGAGAATCTCCATTACAGATTTTTTTCCAAGTCTGCTAAATGAGTATTAAAATTCTTATTGAGTTTTAAGATTTTACTTATATTCATTATAACTTTCTTCTATTGTGGGTTTCATTTCTCTTTTTAATCATTGTGAAGTTTATTGTTATTACCAGCTTTTTGAGGAGTTCATAGGATTCTGACTTTTATCTGACATTGGAGTACTTTTCTTCATCTTATAATAATTGTTGGGAGCATTGTATTATCTTTTAAAATATAACATTCATCCTTCTCATTTTAAGATCTTTTTTATTTTTTTCTTCTCTGATTGTTCTATGGACTTTTATTAGGTTTTTTTTTTTTTTTTGCTCTTGGAATATTTGGTGATTCTTCCTTTACTTTCTATTCTCCTATCAATCACTCTCTGGCTTTTCCATCTTCTGGTGAATACACCCATGAGGATATGTTAACTAGCTTCCTCTGCCTCTTACTGTGTTGAGGATATAGGGTTCACCACTCTAAATTCATCTTTGTCAGTTCCCTTACCTTCAGATTCGGGGTAACCTTGCACAAGGGTCCTATTCCTTAATCCATCTCTTGATTCTCTTCCTTTCCTTTTCATGCCCTGGATAAATCAACATCTTTTTGTGTAATGGAGGGAGAAGAAGAGGGAAAAAAGGAAAAAATGGTTTTGGTAAAATTATCTTTGAAGATTCTTGATCAGAGGCAACTAATTTAGATGGGTGCATGATTTTAGGATTCCCCTTCCCCCAGACTCCAATGTTTAGAATCATTATCTACTGCTTATTTGGGAGATTATTGTGGTTGTTAAGTCATGTCTGACTCTTTGTCCTAGGACTCCATTTGAGGTTTTCTTAGCAAAGATACTGGAGTGATTTGCCGCATCCCTCTCCAGGTTATTTTATTAATGAGAAATTGAGACCAACAGGGTTAAGTGAACTTCCTGGGGTCACAAAGTTAGTAAATATCTGAGCCTGGATTTGAACTCATGAAAATTACTCTTCTGACTCCAAGCCCAAGTGCCCTATTCACTGGGTCATCTAGCTGCCCTTTTTGAGTGGTTAGGGGGTCATGAACAGGATTGCAGGGTATGAGATTTCTATTTGGAGGCAGAAAGGCTTTAGAGAAAGAAACAGATACCCCAGGATCAGAGGATTTACCTTATTCCTCCCTAGCAAAGGAATGGGTTAAAAACACTGGACCCTATTAAAACCGGTAACCAAGATTACAGGAGGGGGAGCCTAGAGATTTGGAAATGTGTTTGCAAAGGAATAACAGTAAAACCAGGGAAAGAGCTGCCAGGGGTGTGTAGGAGAGGCTGGATTTTATCAACAGACTACCATATTATGTGTAAAAGCAGAGATGAGTTGCTAAAGGAAAAAATTCAGATGGAATAAGAGTTAGTTAGTTTGCATGGGAATTCTCAGTATTCGAGCTCTCCTTTAAAAGAGCAAGCTGGAGGGGCTCTCGGGTGGAAGAAAAGGTTGTTCATTTAGCTCAGAAGAAATGGAAGGCTGGCAAAAAGAAGAGTGGATGCAACCTTTGTACAGACCCAGCCTAGTTGCCATGGTGAAAACTGCCAGGAGAGTATGTGGGAAGAAAATGTAACAAAATCAGAGTTGTAAAATGAAACAATGTTACAGGGGGAACATTTCTCAGGCAGAAATATGCCCAATGCTATGGTGAAAACAGGGGAACCAAGGGTGCAACATAGTATTTAGTGAGATAATTGAGAATTTTACTCAGCAGGAGGTCACAGATATTTTGAGTTGATTCACCCAAAGGATGGGAGAGTCATTAATATGTTGGATGTGAGAACCAGTGATGAAGGGGTCAGAGAAATATCTGTACATGATATGGATTGCTTGAAATTTATAGGTATTAGAATCCTTTTGTACAGCAAGCTTTTAGTGATTACACTATTCAAGGAGGTAACAGTAAGACTAATCTGTTAGCTTTGGCAGTAGATGGATGTAATAAGCATTATCTTACTGACTCTATGTGGCCTAGTGGAGAAAGATACTGGTATTCACTTAGGGACTGCATAAGAAAGTTTAAGGAGGAGGTAATAAAGACTGCCATAATGATCAGAAATACATATGCATACTATGATACTCCCTTAGCAGTTTCCCAAGGAATATAATAATGAAGAAAGCTCCTCCTGCTTACAAGCCACTAGTTCTGACTCTACTAATTGGGGAAATAGGGCACCCTCTTTTGGAGGTGCTAGACAAGATTTCACAGTTAAATAGGGAAGCATGGAAAAGATAAATTTCTTTGAGAGAGAAGAGTAAATGGCAAGTGTATTCAAAGTCAGAATACATTGACAAGAATTGTTTACTGATCAGTTGAGAGTGGGGTAGATTTTAGAAGCATAGGCTTATGAATGCCATCTATGCTTCCAAAATCTACCCCTATTCTCAAAAGAATGAACTATACAAAATGTACCTAGAAAAAGGGGCTTGATACTGGATGGAATAGAGAAGTAAGAACTGCCCCTACATACTCTCTCGAACCCTTGTATCCAAATTTATCACACCTTCAGGGAGAATAGGAAATTGGTCAAGCCCCAACTCAGATTAAAGAAATACACAGAGGGGATTACAGACCCTATATCAGTTTGACCACATAATGCAAAAATGGATCAACTATTGTGACAAGGGCATTAATAGATACTGGGACAGAGGCTTTTTTTATAGATGGAAACTCTGATAAGTTTAAACATGGAACTCCAACCATTATCATAGGACTGGGAAGGGCTGAAATATTAGCCAGACAATTCACACTAAGGATAAAAATTGGACAATTACCTAAGAAAGAATATGCTGTGGTAATTGCACCCTTTCCTGAATACATCATTGGAATAGATGTAATGAGAGGTATGACTTTAAATTTACCTGAGGGGAGATCCCAATTTTCCATAAGGAAGATAAGAATTAGTACACATTTAATGAGTAAAATAAAAATGGATTCAATCTCTTTACTTGAACCTGGCAAGCAAAGTAGGATCTTTTGCTGTTTTTGTTTTAGTATAATCAAGTGCCTCTGATTGAATAAAGAGATTAAATATCTTCCCTATCCATTAATAGGCCTGCCCATTAAGGGGAATTTGATTAGGCAAGATTTGTAGGAAGGCCCACACCTTTGGCTAATGAGGCACTGGTTCTCAAGGGTGGTGATGCCCTCTGGCTCTGAAAAGTGTATAAAAGGGCCCAGGTGAAGTTTTATTTTGGGGCTTAGTTTTGGAAGAAGTTTTATGGGCCAGATGAGACTCTGGGAAGCTATTAAGCTGCTCCCTGGCTTTGAAAACCCAGATGTTGGTGCTTCTCTCTCTAGTAACTATGTATGTATGGTCAGACAGTTATCTGTTTATTTGTAATGTATATATTGCTTATGTCAGGCAGCTGGAAGTACTGTCTGTTAACTTAGATTTCTCTGCATTTTCTTTGAAGTTCAAGGTGGTGATTTTTTTCCCTGAACTAAGCGAATAATACATGTGCGTGATTTAAGTGATTGTTGATCCCTCAAGTTGTCTTTCCTTTTAGAAAAGCAGATCAAAGAAGCTGTATAGCAGGCCCTCCTGTGTATGTTGGGGTCCTTGCTTTTACACCTTCTGAAGTAATTACTTTAAAGCGTTATCATGTGCCAGGTGGGCAAGATGAAATTACTAATACTATAAAGGAATATGATGAGGTAGGAGTGTTAGTCCCTACAACCACTTGGTGGAATAATCCTTCCTGGCCAGTATGAAAGTCAGATGTGACATGGAGATTATGACAGTGGATTATAGACAATTGAATAAGATGAGTCCTTCTTTGTATATTGCTATTCCAGATACCATGGCTTTATTAGAAATGATCTAGAGATACGATGGGGCTTGGTACATAGGTACTGATTTAGCCAATGCTTTCTTCACTATCCCAATATATTCTAAACAATGGGACCAATTTGCTTTCACTTGGCAGAGCTGACAATGTACTCTTGCACACTTGCCACAAGGATGCCTGCATAGCCCCGCTATTTGTCATAGGATTGTGACTAACATTTAGATGAATTAGAGTTACCTGGTGTACAGCTTACCCACTACATAGATAATATTATGATACAGGGGGAAAAAGGTAAAAGAAGGAGAAGAGTTTGATGTTTTAAATTGAGCATATGAAAAACGGGGTGGGAAATTAACCCAGCAGAGATTCAAGGGCCAATTTACAACATAAAATTTTAGAGTGTACGATGGAATAAGGAGCTGCAAGAGATTCTCCTGCAAGTCGAACAAAAGATTTAGGATTTTCCCATCCCCACCAATAAGAAAGAGACTCAAAAGTATATAAGATTATTTGGATATTGGTGACATCACATACCACATCTAGAACAAATTTTGTCCTAGTATATAAAATTACTAGGAAAAAGTTTATTGTGGACAGAATAAAACTTTTGAAGAATCAAAGGTCACTATACAATTGGTTATTGGTTTATGGCCTATGCAAAATGGACTGTACAGGATGAATACGCAAACTGGAGTTTATGACAGAAACAACAAGGCCAAAATATACCTTTAGGGTTTTGGTTTAGGAAACTCCTTTCATGTTGAATTCAATATACCCCTTTTGAAAAGTAGTTTGTAGCTGCATATTGGGCTTTGGTAGAGACTGAACAACTGACTTTGGGCTATGAGGTAATATTAAGGACTGGAATCCTGCTTATGACCTGGGTAATGAGTACCCCAGCTTCTAATAGAATTGGACATGCTCAAGAGACTAGCATAATTAAATGGAAGTGGTATGTTCAGAATAGATCTAAAACAGGCAAAAGTGGAGTTTCTGCTT
This sequence comes from Notamacropus eugenii, assembly GCF_028372415.1. Lineage (NCBI taxonomy): Eukaryota > Metazoa > Chordata > Mammalia > Diprotodontia > Macropodidae > Notamacropus > Notamacropus eugenii. The sequence continues at coordinate 297,035,472 of NC_092876.1, read as the reverse complement.
TACGTGAATCTATGGAAACATAGATAATGAGGGAAATGATATACCCCTTTAACCAAATCAACAGTTGGTATAGTTCTTGGTAAAATAGAATGAGGGATATGATGGATTAACTGAAGAACAAAAGAGACATGCATGGTTTACTGATGGTACAGCAAGATATTTGGGCCAAAAAAGACATTGGAAAGTGGTAACCTATAACACTTGTACCAGGCAGACTTTGAAAAGTACTGGGATAGGTGGAAGTAGTCAATATGCTGAACTTATGGCAGTACATCAAGCTATCAAAACAGAACAAGGAATACAGTGGAAAAATCAAAATTGGGAAATTCATGGCAAACAAGTTTGGGACAATGAATTATGGGAATATGTAGAGGACATATCTTTGGTTACTAATTTGCCAGTTTTTCAAGTAGATGCTCACATGGCCCTCACCACTCTAGAACATGAGTACAATGCACATGCTGATCAACTAGCAAAGACTGCAGCTCAACACATTGTCCCTACTCTGACACCAACTGATGATGTGTGGTACTAGCAAAACTGGTCTATCATATGGTCAGTCACTTAGGGGTCCAGACCACACACCAGGGGGCACAAAACTGAGGTACTGGTATCTCTCATTCATTGTTAAAACAAGTAGCAGAAGAATGTTATATATGTCAATTGCAAAAGGAATGAACTGTTCCTCAGTAAAGAAAGCATTGGCTAAATCAATACCTGTGTATCAAGCCCCATCATTTCTCTGGATCCTTTCCAATAAAGTCACGGTATCTGTAGTAGAAGTACACAAGGGAGGGACTCATCTCATTCAATTGTCTGTAATCCACTGTCATCCTCCATGTCTGGCAAATTGATTATATTGGACCCCTATGCCATGTAAATTTGTCTATAATCCACTGTCATCCTCCATGTCTGGCAAATTGATTATATTGGACCCCTGTGCTATGTAAATTTATATGCAGTTGTGTTGACACCTATTCAGGTGTACTAGTGGCTTGTCCATATAAGAAAGCAATTCAGAAAAATACCTATAAACTCTAGATATCATAAGTCTGTATTATGGAACCTCAATGCAGATTCAAAGTGACAGTGGGTAACATTTTAAAGGTAATGAAATCAAGAGATACTGTGTATTAAGCAAAATAGAATGGATATATATATATACGTATATATTGGATATTATCCCCAAGCATCTGGGTTAGTTGAAAAAAATGAATGGATTATTGAAAGAACAGTTAAGGAAGTTAAGTTCTAATAATTCTTATCAATACTGGAAAGATAATTTGTTCACTGCTTTACATAATTTGAATAACACCATTGGGGGGAAATATACCTTTAGCCAGAATGATGACCTCAAATCTGAATTAGAAAACAACAAACACATAAGATCTCAAAATTTGCATATTGGATTGTGATGCCAGATGTCCCCGCACTATATTCAGGGACACCTGGTTAGGCAGGATATGATTTGCATTGTTTGGAGGACTGTTGGTTGGATAGAAAAGAAATAAGAAAAATCTCTACTGGAATATGTATGAGAATTTCTAAAAATCATTTTGGATGACCTAAATCAGGATTAGCAGCTTGAGCAATACATGTATTGACTAGAGTGATAGATTCTAATTATCAAGGAGAAATTGTGACATTCCAAAATTTAGGTGAACACATACAGTTTTGTAAAAGTGACAGAATTGTTCAAATGATTATTATTCCTTTTGAAACAATACCCTTTGTGAAAACTGACCCTCCTTCCAAAATAACTAGCAAAAGAACTAAAGGGTGGGTTCTAATGATGGAAAAAAAATGGGAGCTAAATGGGTAAAATGCAAGGCAAATGATGTTCCAAAGACTGTGAAAATTATAGCACATTGGAAAGATAATACCATAACTGTTGTTTATTTAGGAGAAAATCATTACTAAATTGTACCCTTAACTCATATATTCTACTGAGAATGAGACTATGATAGTGGGTTCATGGACTCCAGAAGCATGACTGACACTACATCTAGCCTTCTTCTTTCTACTGCCTCCATGTTTCTTTCTGGTTTTTGTTTATTAAATTTGTTTGCTAGACTTGTTTTGTGCAGGTTTAGTACCCTCCACCTGCAGATATCTGATTGCTTAAGTCATATGTCACCTCCTGTCCACAACTGTGATGTGTCACCCCTGGACTTGGTGTCAACCAAGCTCTAGATGGCAGCTGAAGAACTGACCTCTCAAATGGAACCTCTTGGGGCAGGGACAGCTCTACATCCCATTTCATCAGAAAGTAGCTATAGAAGAAGAGACCTTTGCCCCTTACCCCAAGATTTTAGACCCCATTCATTTGAAGGGGGGGGAAGATGAAGTGCTTGTGCTCAAGTCCCACGTTAAGATTTTGTTTTATGTGCTTATTTTGAGTGATCCCTGTTATACTATTGTAAAGTTCTGCTGACATCAGTTGCCTAAGATATTGTTTGATATGCTTATTTTCTGTTATCCCTGTAACAGTTTTGTTGATACCAGTTACCCCACTAATTTATATAATGAATATGAAAGATCTTGGGACTGAAGGTAATCATAATTTAAATAGGAAGATCTTCCTCATTCATTATTAGACCATATGACCTGCTTAAATCACATGGAAGCCTAAGTCACATGTGGTGGGAGGACCTTGCTGAATAGGTAGAACAGGAAAGGTGGAGAAGAACTGGGAGAAAGTTAGAGCAGAGGGAGGAGAGGACACAGGCAAGGAGACAGCTAGGCTTGTGAGTGTTTGTGGGAAGGCCCCAGTGCGGGCTAGGGCAGAAGGTTTGGAAATGGCTTTGTCCTCTGCGGTGCTAATGTATATTGAAGTCTTGGTTACTATCACAGATTTGACTTTCTGGTGTTAGAATTTGACTTTCTGATGTCTGAATAAATGTTTTTCTTCTGCCTTCTATATGGAAAGTCTGTTATACTTTGTGATTCAAAACTATGACAGTATATTCAAAGTCACTGTTGGTGCTGTGAATATCACGTCAGTGATACAATGTTTTGGCAATGTTTCTGAGGCAAAGGAATAATATAATAGGCTCTAGACATAAATCTTCTAACCAGCTTGTTTAACTGCTGGAAGCATGGAATTTATTGGATATAGTTGTACTAATGAGCTTGTTGAGAGTTAAAAGCTTCTGGTATTAATTCATAAAGATTGTACCTTGTGGGAATATTCTCTTCTTTGTCTTGAAGATTCAATTTTAATTGTTCTGCAACTTGTATGTCATTTCTATGTTGAGAATTCAAGAGGTTAGGAAACTGAAGAGTTGTGGAGAATGACTATCATCTAGATGGTCTCATGATGCAGATGACCTCTCAGCTTTATAAGATATGTTATTGTTTGTTGGTGGTGGGGCATTTCAATCTCATCTACTTTCATGAAATATTATATTTCACACTCTCTCATTTCTCAAAATGCAAGATAGTCCCGAGTCATTTGAATTGACTTTCCTTCATAGTTCTTTAAAGGCATTTCTTCTAATAATGAAAAATATGATAAGATACTTAACTACTGCATATCTAGGTGCTTTGATCTTGATGTTCTTCTTTCTTGGCAATATATAGATTCTGTCAATTTGTATTTTGACAAAAATTTTCACAATTTCTGGGCAAATTTTTATTATTTGCTTCATTATGACATTCAGGTTTTGAAAATCAGTTGTGCTTTTCTGGGAGAACTATGGTCCACAAATGATGTTCACACTTCTTGTCTTCAAGACTGATCACTTTGACATATAGAACATATACATTATTTTTGTATAGACATTATTCTATATTTAGAGTATATCTGCATAATTTTTATATTTTAAAGAACATTTTTTTTGCTTCTTTTCTGCCAGTTTTCTTCCATGTCAGTATTTTTCAGATCCTTTATTATTTTGTTTTTTAATTTTGTGCTTGTCTTTCATTCTCGAAGAGGACCATGACATCAGGAAGATGATGACATGCCTTGCAGTTGACTTTGATTTGAATGAAAGAAGGCTATGCAAGGTCACCAGCCCCACTTTCTCCTCCAGAGCTGTCTGGGTCCAGTGGTCAGATATTCATTAGGATGAATGGAGATGGCCCAGGATGCAAAGCCCTTTTAGGCTAAGGTCTTTTCAGGTTCTCATTTTGAGTGGAAAAAAAACATCCAGTGAATAGGCCTCTTTAAGTAGTTACTTAAAGGATTGCCTCTTTAATAAAAAAAAAATCAAACTGGGGGGGGTGGGGTGGGGGAGAAAGACCCTAATTGTTCCTGGCCAAAAGAGAAACATCTACCATTTAGTATTTACATTCACTCTGTGCTAGGAAGGCAGGGAACTCTTGTCCAATCTATGAACTCCAGAGTGATTTGGACTTTAGACTTGATCTTTGAGAAAGAAATCTAGCCAGTAAACCCAAAGGAAAAAAGGTAGCCTTTGGCCATCAAAATGTAATTTTGACTTTAGAATTTAATTTTTAAAATTTAAATTTAAAAATGCAATTTTTAGATTTAAAATTTAATTTTTAAAATTTAAATCTAAAAATGCAATTTTTAGATTTAAATTTTAAATTTAGATTTAATTTCAAGATTTAAAAATGTAATTTTAAATCACATATTTATATATGATATATTTAATTATATATGTATATATTCACTTCTCTGCGTATACACAAACACCCACATATTCTCCTTAACATATATATGTACATATATATAAACACACACACATATATGTATATATATATTCAAGAGAAATGCACCTTCTTATTCTTCCCACTGTACAAGTAAGAACTAAAGAAAAACAGAAGTGATTAAAAACATGTATGGTCAAGCAAAACAAATTTCTACATTGGCTATGTAAAAGAAGATTTGTTGCATTCTGCATTCAGAGTCTTTCACTTATCTGTTAGGAGACAGGGAATGTTTCATCAGTAGTTCTCTGGAATCATGTTGGTTAATGGTTGGTTGTTGTCCTTTATTCTCAACAAGTACCAAAATGACATCACCAAGATAAAATGAAATTTCAGTGTGTAAAACTGTGGCTGATAAGACCAATATGAGCTTGAAATCTCTACCACAGATTGGGCACAGATAGTCTATGTGAATATTTGGGGTGGTTACCAAATTTGTGCATCCTACATTTCCTTTGTGCTTTTTCAATTCTGCTTTGCTCATAGAACACAGAATCTTTTCTGATGTAGGCATGCCATGCTGAGTGGTCCTGTGCCAGTGTCTCCCATATCCCACAATCAAATCTAAAATTGCTGAGAGAGACCTTGAGAGTGTCCTTGTATCGCTTCTTCTGACCACTGTGTGATCACCTACCCCATGCGAGTTCTCCATAAAGTAGTCTTTCTGGCAAGCATATATTTTGCTTTCGAACAATGTGGCCAGTCCACCGGGGTCGCACTATCTGAAGTATAGTTTCAATGTTTGGCAGTTTGGTTTGAGCAAGGACCTCAGTTTCTGGTGACTTATCCTGCCAGGTGATCTTCAGAATCTTCCTAAGACAGTTCAGATGGGAGCAATTCAGTTTCCTGTCATGGCACTGATAAACTGTCCATGTTTCACAGGCATACAGCAATGAGGTCAGCACAACAGCTCTGTAAACCTTCAATTTGCTAATCAGTCTAATACCTCTTTTCTCCCAAACTTTTCTTCAGAGCCTCCCAAACACTGAACTAGCTCCGGCAATGTGTGCGTCAACCTCATTGTCAATGTGTACATCCCTGAAAAGCACACTACCAAAATAAGTGAACTTATCCACAGCATTCAAAACTGCTCCATTTGTTGTAACTGCTGGTTCCACGTGTGGATGGTGTGGTAGTGGGTGATGGAGTACCTGTTTTTCCTTGGCATTGATTATTAGAATTTACCATCAGTATGGTAGTTGACCTTGATGCCATGCTCATCCTCACTGAAAGCATTTGACAACATGGCTAACATGGCTTAACAGTCATGCCAAACAGCATGGAAGCAAGCACACAGCCCTGTTTCACTCCATTGGTGACTGGAAGGCACAAGAGTATTGCTCACTATCCAGAACCCGGGTAAACATGGCAATATGAAATTGACATACAATACTGATGAACTTCTCTGGGCAACCAAATTTTGACATAATTTTCCGTAAGCCCTTACAACTAACAGTGTCAAAGACCTTGGTCAGATCTACAAACATTGCGTACAGACCTCTGTTTTGCTCCTGGCATTTCTCCTGGAGTTGTCAGGCAGCAAACACCATATCGACTGTTTCTTGGCCCTTTCTGAAGCCACACTGGCTCTAAGGTAGATGACCATCTTCCAGGTGAAGGATCAGCCTATTAAGGAGGACTCTATCAAGAACTTTGCCAGGAATGACTAAGAGAGAGATTGCCCTGTGATTGCTGCAGGACAATATATTCCCTTTACCTTTATAGAGATGGACAATGGAGGCATCCTTGACCTCCTGGGGGATAACTTCCTCTTGCTATATAACCCGGAAAATTTCAGTTCCTGATTATTTCCAATGTTTTACCCATTATTGTTGTCATTTTAAAAATCATTTTTTTTTGGTGCTGCATCAATTCATACAAGTCTTCCCATGTTTCTCTGAAACAATCTCCTTCATTATTTTTTATAACACAACTATATTCCATTACATTTATATATAGTCATTTATCTATTTCCCAAGTTATGGGTGCTCTCTCAGATTCCCATTCACTGACTCCTCAAAGTATCTATTAATATTTTTATATATCCTTAGTTTGTTTTGCTAAGTAGAAGTCCCCTCCTTTAACCTATCCTCCTTTTAATTTCCTTCCCCTCTTTCCTTTTCTTTCCTATTTCCCTGTTGAGTGAAATATATTTGTTTACTCAACTATCTCAATGTGTATTCTTCCTTCCTTTGACCAGTTAAGATGAGAGTGAGGGCTCAGAAGAAGAAGGTGAGATTGGTAACCTTGCACATACCTCCCTCACTCAAATCAAAGTCAACTGCTACTCATGTCATCATCTTGATGTCATGATCCTCTTTGAGAACAAAGGACAAACACATAACAACCTAACATTGAGAGTGAGGTGTATGTTTCAGCAAATTTCCAACCCCCTTTTCCTTGTTTGCATAAGATATGTAGAAATGGTTTCCCGGGATGTGGCTGCTGCGCATGCTGCGGCTTCTTGGAGTCAGAGGTGAGAGTTAGGCGGAACAGGTAGACACCAAATGTGGAAAAAGCCCTGAAAAGGGCTTGACAGCCCTCACAGCAAAGGTACTGGTCCTCCCTGAACACACCCTACTGATGGTAAGTTCTTCAATTTGAAAAGGTTATAAGCCAAGACCAAAATGGAGGGACTGTTGGTATATAATTTTCTGTTTGCAGATGATTGTGCACTCAAAGCAACCTCTGAAGCTGAGATACAACAAAGTATGGATCAATTCTCTGCTGCCCATGCTAATTTTGGCCTAATAATTAACACAAAAAAACCACAGGTGCTTCATTAGCCACCAGCTCATATTCATATGATCAGCCACAGTCAGACACACTGAAATTTCACTTTACAATGGTGATGTCATTTTGGTCCTCTTTGAAGATGAAGAGCAACAACCAACCAAGCAACCAACCAACTATAGATGTATACTTGTGTATTCTGATTTTATGAGATGATTTCCCCTAATATTTGTTTCTCTCCCTCCCCTTCTCCTCCCTACCCCCCCCCCCCAAGTATATTCCTCTTCTCTCTTTCAGGCAACTACTCTCAAGACTAGTCTAATTAGATTTCTTCTGTGACCCTGGATGATGATAGGATTCAGAGACATGTATCATCTTTTGATGATTTGAATGGAAGCAGGTTTTATCATTGTTCCTTCATGTTTTCCCTTTTATCTTTTATCTCCTGAGATTGAGCTTCAAAGTTCTATGAAGTTCTAGTATTTTTCTTTTCTTTTTTTAAAATTGTTTCATTTGTTTTCAGTGTTCTACAATCACTTCAGTATATCTTAGATTTTTTCCTTTCCCTCTCCATTCCCTCCCTGAGACAGCATGCAGTCTTACATAGGTTCTAAATATACATTCCTATCAAATACATTTTCACCTTAGTCATGTTGCATAGAAGAATTAAAATCAATGGGAGGAATCATAAAGCAAAACAAAACATAACGCAAGAGAAAATAGTCTGCTTCATTCTGCAATCTAATTCCATACTTCTTTCTCTGGAAGTGGAAGGTGTTTTGCCTCAAGAGTCCATTGGGAATTTTTTAGGTCCTTGCATTGCTATGAAGGACTAAGTCTACCAGAAAAATTCCTTACACACTGTGGTTGTTGCTGTGTACAAAGTTCTCCTGGTTCTGCTCCTTTCACTCAGCATCAGTTCAGTTCTAGTATTTTTCTAAGGAATGTTTGGACATCTTATGTTTTATTAAAGGTCAATTTTTCCCAAAGTAACATTATACTAAATTTTCCTAGGTAAGTTATTATCGACTACAAATCTATATCCTTTGTATTAGGGAATACTCTCTTCCAATTGACTGTGTGATCTTATCTATCGCTCCTTTCTTTCTTTTAGAAAGCTTGCAGTATTTTTTCTTTGACTTGGAAGATATGAACTTTGGCTAGTCAGGAGTTTCCATTTTGATGTTTCTTTCAGAAGGTGAGGTAACTGATCACCCCCCCCCCATATATATACACATACACATAAACACACACATACATATATACATATATGTATATATACAATATATACATATCTGTATGAATGTATGAATATATATGTGAATATATATGTATTTATATATGTGTGCTTATATATATATATATATATAATATATTGCTATTTTCACTTTGCTTTCTGTTTCTAAAAGATCTGTGCAATTTCCTTTAAGATTTCTTGAAATATGATGTGTAGGATTTTTTTTTTATCATGGCATTCAGATAATTTAGTGATTCTTAATTTGTTTTTCCTTGATCTGTTTTCCAGGTCATTTGCTATGAGACACTTTATGTTTTCTGGTTTTTCAGTCTATTGACTTGTTGTAATATTTTTTTTTATTATTTCATGGAATTATTGGTTTGTATTTGGTCCATTTTCTGTTTCAGAAACTTTGTTGCTTGTGCCACATTACTGATTCCCCTTCTTTCACAGCTTTCATTTAATTTACAATTTTTTCTCGAGTGCTCTCATTTCATTTATAAAAATATTTTAAACATAAATTTTTTTAAACTTTTTTTAAAGAATTTTAATTGAGTCTGTGCAAACTGTGATTTCCTCTGAGGCTTTGCTTGTAGATGTATGGGAGTCATTCTTTTCTTCTGGCTTTATATCTCAAGCTTCTCTGCCATAATATCTCTTTATGGTGGGACTCTTTTGTTGTTGTTTGCTCATTCTTTTCACGTACTTCCTGACATCAAATATTTTTGGAATATTTCAATGTGATAATATAGTTATTTACCAAATATTTATCATGCTCACTTGACAAGTATCTCATACCCATTGTAAGTATATGTTCCCTAGCCTGGTGACCCTTGCCTTGCATGGTGTTGCTTCTGTCTTTTCTTCTTCTTGCTACAGTTTAAACAACTGTAGATTTGATAAAGATCGTGCTTATTTGAAGTCTTAAAAATAACTGTTCTACCATCTTGACAATTGGGCAGCCTATCCAGCTTATTTGTTAAGAAGAGAAAAGAAATCATGATTGTGAAATAAATAACAAATGAAAAAATTCTAATAGGTCAAAGTGAAATGGAGACATACATAATAATCACAACATAGTGAAAAATTCAACAAAAGTTTATTTTCTTCACTTAAAACTAGTGCTATTAAACAAAACTTTGGTTTAACCTAGGACCCTCCATACAGTCAATTCTCAATGTTTATTGAAAGCATGTGTATTGTTTAATGAATTTTCCTCATGAGAATTTCTCATCTATCACTTTGATTTTTATTCCATTTTAATTTTCAAAGAAATTGCTTAATATTGGACAGATTTTTGCATTAATGTATCTATCAAAAATGGTTTGCCTTGAACTTAATTTATCATTATGAAGCAGAATTATGGTCCATAAAAATTTTTGATGGGCTTACTTTATCCTATTTTTTATTGATTTCCAAGAATTTATTTGGTAAGTACATAGAAGTAGCAGACAAG